>NC_133326.1:683917523-684217523 GCF_042186555.1 Aquarana catesbeiana
ATAGATACATAGAGAGATAGACTGGTAATTAGGTAGAGATGGATGGATAGATAATTAGATAGATAGATAGACAGTTGAGTAACGGATACAGACAGACCATGTGACCAGTGACAGTGCGGTATGTACAGAGCTGCGTTGCGGTATTAGCGCTCTGCGCAGGACGTGTCACCGATCGCTGGTGCTGACACAGAGTTTGTTCTGGGCTGCGAGGTCGGGGGAAGGGGAATATTGCGCTCGGCATCTGCCTTGTGTGTTTTCCTCGGTGCAGAACAGATATTGGCAACATGAAATCATTAGTCTGCAAATGTTCTCGCCTGGAGGCACGGGAGGCAATTCTACACAGCGAATCTCTCATCAGCCCCCTCTGTGCGCCCATCATCTCTCTGTATCATCTCCTCGCTGTGCCTGGAGCCGCACTGACCTCTCATCACTTGGCACCATTATACAAACACTTCTCCGATATGTCCCTATATACCAGAACACCACATTACCCCTGCCATGGCACGTCACTCCATATGGGTCCTGTACTGTACACCTATTTCTATGACCCACAGCTAGGCACACCAGTCTCTGTACCAGAGGAGCTTACACTCTGTCTCCCCACAGTCACACACTATTATTATTATACATTTACAGTATATAGCTCTGACATATACCGCAGTGCTGTACAGAGACCATTGAACCAGTCACATCAGTCTCTGTACCAGAGAAGCATTGTATCTAAAAGAGAAATAAGTAGAAAAAAAAAGAAGTCTGTGAAAAAAATGAAATGGCTAGATCAGGATGTGATCTATGTCAGGGTCAGTGTTAGGGTCAAGGTCAGGGTCAAAGGTCAGTGTGTTTTAGGTAGGATTAAAAAAAGTAAAATGTGCACTTTTGTTTCTGGGTTGTACTACGGTTACAAACAAATATACACATGTGTTATTAGATAATAATTAAAAAAAATCAAAAGATATCTATTACCATTTACCATCAAATGAAAGCCCAATTGGTCCTGAAAAAAAACAAGGTATAATCCACCTGGATACACTATGGGGTCTTTTTATAAAAATATTCATTGACGCATTCCTGCAAGCTGAAGGGAATGTCACTGTATGTTTTCTAATAGATTGATTCCTGTATCATTGACTCCATCTAGTGGCCAAAATGTGGTATTTTTCTTCATTGAGGAGTTTTAGAAAGCTATACTGCATTATGGACACCAGATGTGGCCACTATATTTGTTGTATGAATGTCAGAAACAAGCTGAAGAAAATTTCACTGTATGTTATCTAATAGAATCATTTCTGTATCTTCAGCTCCATCTAGTGGCCAAAATGTGGTATTTTTCTTCATTGAGGTGTTTTAGAAAGCTATACTGCATTTTGGCCACTAGATGGAGCTGAAGCTACAAAAATTATTTTATTAGATAATATACAGTGAAATTTCCTTCAGCTTGTTTCTGACATTCATACAACAAATGTTTTACAAATAGACACCTAATAATAGACTCCTAATATTGTTGCAAAGATATGTACAGTTTTGCTAACACACGTCATAGTTGAAAAGCTGGGCATTAAAAGATTTGACCTTCATCATTAAGGGGTTATAGACGGGTGGACAGAAGTATCAGTTGTGGGAAATTGAGCTGTGAGTGGTTCCTGGAATTGTGAGCTATAATGCTGAAAAGGAGACCTTGGAGTGCTTGGAATACTCCACCATTCCTGCAGGTAACAGTCCTGCCCACCTGTTTTTCTCGGTGTCTCCTTTCCACCTCCATATAACTTATATGTGCTTGTGTCTTCCAGAAACCCAACCTAAAGCAAAGGATCGTTCTGAGCCAACTGACATCGGAAGGGTACACGCCAGAGGTGGATGATGCACTGGAGCGC
This sequence comes from Aquarana catesbeiana, assembly GCF_042186555.1. Classification (NCBI taxonomy): domain Eukaryota; kingdom Metazoa; phylum Chordata; class Amphibia; order Anura; family Ranidae; genus Aquarana; species Aquarana catesbeiana. The sequence continues at coordinate 683,919,395 of NC_133326.1, forward strand.
TTTGCATCAGACGTCAGCCAGGAGGCGCTGTTCGTGTACTTTGACCCTCAACATGTCCTTCATGCCGAGTCCAGTGCTCCAGCACAAGTGCGTAACATCCCGGGCATGTACTGCTTTGCCCTACGATACAGGGTCCTATTTATTAACCACTTAAAGACCGCCCACTGTATATATATATTGCGGCAGGGCGGCTCTATTGCGCAAAACCACGTACCTGTACGTCATTTCGTGCAATAGATACTGTGGGCACGCGCGTGCGCCTGCGGCATGGAGGGGGAGCCAATCAGCGGGTCCGGAGGACCCGAAGTCTGCCGGCCACCCGCGATCGCTCCACAGAGAGGCAGAACAGCAGAACTCCCAACTGTCCCTGATTTCGAGGGACTGTCCTTGATTTGGAACAATGTCCCTCTGTCCCTCATTCCTCCACATTTGTCCCTCATTTTGGCCTGCTCTATATAAATGTATATAAAATGCACTTTTTATCTATCAAAAAGTGTTTTCCAGCACTAAACCTTTCATCTGATTTCTAAATTTCTGCATTTGTAAATTCCAAGAGCCAATATAAAGGAATAGTAGTGGTGAAAAAAAAGCACTTGTGGGTTTAACCAATCTTGTTTTTTTTGTACAATTCTCCTTTAAGGGGGCGTGGCAGGGGGGTGTGTCCTATGCCTGCCTACTTTTGATGGTGGGTGTCCCTCATTCCCATCTCAAAAAGTTGGGAGGTATGAGAACAGATTCCTGTTCTGACAGGGAAGTACACAGTGATCTTCTGTGTTCTTCCTGTCAGTCCATCCCCCACACAGTTAGAAATCACCCCCTAGGGATCGCCCCTGATGTTAACCCTTTCCCTGTCAGTGTCATTTATACAGTAACAGTGCATTTTTTTAGCACTGATCACTGTAATAATGTCACTGGTTCCCAAAAAGTGTCAGTGTCAGATCTGTCTGCTACAATGTCTCAGTCCCACTAAAAATCGCCAATCGCCGCTATTACCAGTAAAAACAATAAAACATTTTTTAAAGTCCCTAAATCTATCCCCTATTTCAGGGATATGCAATTAGAAGACCTCCAGCTGTTGCAAAACTACAAGTCCCATCATGCCTCTGCCTCTCTGTGTCATGCTTGTGGCTGTCAGAGTCTTGCTATGCCTCATGGGACCTGTAGTTCTGCAACAGCTGGAGGTCCGCTAATTGCATATCCCTGCCCTATTTTGTAGATGCGATAGGCAATCAATATACGCTGATTAGGATTTTTTTTACCAAAAATATTTAGAAGAATACATATTGGCCTAAATTGATGAAGAAATTTGATTAAAAAAAAATTTTTTTTGGATATGTGTTATAGGAAAAAGTAAAAAATATTGTTTTGTTTTTTTTTCACATTTTTTTTTTTTTAACCAAAAACATGTAGAAGAATACATATCGGCCTAAACTGAGAAGAAAAATCGCTTTTTAAAAAAAAAAAAAAAAATGGGGATATTTATTATAGCAAAAAAGTACAAAATATTGTGTTTTTTTTTCAAAATTGTCGGTCTTTTTTTGTTTATAGCGCAAAAAATGTAAAAACCGCAGAGGTGATCAAATACCACCAAAAGAAAAAATGTATTTGTGTCCAACGTCGTACAACCGCGCAATTGTCAGTTAAAGTAACGCAGTGCCGTAAAATTGGCCTGGTCATTAAGGGGTAAAACCTTCCGGGCCTGAAGTGGTTAAATGCCCCAATTGATAATCCACCACTCTGTAAAACCATAGTTGACATATCCAGCTGCTCTGGACATTTTTGAGACTTGTTCTGCAATAAAAAAGAAAAAAAAACATTTACAGGTATGAAGATCTTTAAGTCCAGCTTCAGGTTGGGCAAATAAAAAATAAAAAAAATGACTCCACAGCAGTAGGTAAAGTCGAAGGCCCCTTTCACATGGGCTGTCCAATCAGGTTCTTCTGTCAGTTTTTCAGACCTGATCAGACGCTCCATTCATCTCTATGGAGCAGGGGATGTCCTCTGACACTTGCCGATATCTGATCTGATCCAAATCCAGACGGGTGGTGGTCCCATTTTTTGTCCTTCTGGCCGATCGGATTGGATCAGATGAAAACTCCCCATAGAGGAGAGCGGGACTCTGACAGGTCCGTCTCAACACAGTGAACGGAGATGGACCTGTCATCCGCCTGCTCAGCGGGGATCAGCAGATCGTTCCCCCGCCGAGCAAGCAGAGTCCATCAAATGGATCTGATCTGGGTGAAAGGGGCCCAATTGAACTCTCTATTTAAATCAGCTGAAGGCATTCCAGGTGTATCAAAACAAAAGGGTTCAGTGCCTTACAGTTCATTTTCTTTCTAAAGCAGCCACAGCTGAGTAGAGAGTAGAAAAGGCCGTCCCCTGCCAGCATGCTACAGGAAAGGAGCATTTCTCTCTGTGTGGAAACAGTGGTCTCTCTGCAGGGGTCCCACACGCCACCTGCTGAGTCAGAACTATATAGCTGCAATTAGCAAAGCTTGTGTTCCCTGCAGATTGGAGAGCTCTGGTTCTAAATCAGTAGGGGGGGGGGGGGGGGTGCGAAGCCTCTGCAAGACCACTGCTTGCACACAGAAAGCAAAGGTCCTTCTCTGCAGAATGAAAGAACCCACAGTCTGAATAGAAAAGTCTGTCCCCTGCCAGCATGCTACAGGAAAGGACCATTGATATCTTTGTGGAAGCAGTGGTTTCTCTGCAGAGGTCTGATACGCCCCCTCCTGAGTCAGAACTTTAGTGCTGTAATTAGCAATGCTCATGCTCCCTGCTGATTGGAGAGCTCTGGTTCTATCTCAGTGTGGGGGTAGGCGAAGCCTCTGCACGGCCACAGCTTGCACACAGAAAACAAGGGTCCTTCTCTGCAGCATGAAAGGCTCCATAGTCTGAGAAGAAAAGCCTGTCCCTTGCCAGCATGCTGCAGAGAAGTACCCTTGCTCTCTGTGTGTAAGCAGTGGTCTCCTCACAGAGATTCAATGTGCCCCCTCCTGTGTTCGAGCTCTGCAGCATGAGCTTTGCTAATTACAGAACTATAGTTCGGATTCAGAATGCTAATTTGTATCTTTGCAAATGATCAGCTGCTAACGTTACGCATGTCTCATAACCATGCAAAATAGTTAAACCAAATTGTACACATGCTGCGCTTATCAAAATAAAAATGTAAGAAATTTCTACTAAAATATTAATAAAGTGATATTGTGCTTAACATACAAAATATACAAAATCTATTACCGTATATACTCGAGTATAAGTCGAGGCCCTAATTTACCACAAAAAAATGGCAAAAACGTATTGACCCCAGTATAAGACGAGGGTGAGAAATGCACAGCTACTGTAAGTGGAAAAAGAGGGTCAACAATGCCCATTTGCAGCCATAGGTCCCCCGAACTTCAAACTCGGTAGTTCAGGGTTCCTAGATGCCCCCTAGCTGCAGCCAAAATTTGGGGTCTCTGAACCAAAATGACATTGCTGCAGATGGACACAGTTGACCGAATTTGGGGCCCCGTATCTTGGGGCCACTTAGTGCTAAGAACCCCAAATTTGGTGTACAAACCCAGTGGAACTAGCACCATAAAATATCCAAAGCTGGGGTTTCTAGCACCAAGTGGCCCTGAGATACAGGGCCCCAAATATCAGTTCAGAAAATGTCAAGCACTTTTCTGTAGTAGAGAATGACATTTTCTGAACCGGATTTGGGGCCCCGTATGTCGGTGCCACTTGGTGCTAGGAACTCCATCTTTGGATATGTTATGATACCCATTCCACTGGGTTTGCACACCAAATTTGGGTTTCCTAGCACCAAGTGGCCCTGAGATACGGGGCCCCAAAGTTGGTTCAGAAAATGTCAAGCACTTTTCTGCAGCAGAGAATTACATTTTCTGAACAGATTTTGGGGCCCCGTATCTCGGAGCCACTTAGTGCTAGGAACTCCATCTTTGGATATGTTGTGGTACCCGTTCCACTGGGTTTGCAAACCAAATTTGGGATTCCTAGCACCAAGTGGCCCTGAGATACGGGGCCCCAAATTCGGTTTTGGAAAATGAAATTTTTTGTTGCAGAATAGTGCTTGACTCAAGTATAAGTCGAGGGGGGCACATTCAGCACAAAAAAATGTGCTGAAAAACTCGACTTATACTCGAGTATATACGGTAATACTATACACTGATGTGCAATAAACTTCAATGAATGAATAAATAGGTAAAAGTGCTCCAATCAGCCTGTGTATTGCAAATATTCCACAAAGCGTGTGCAATTTTCAAACATTAATAGATAATTCAAAACAAACATCCATGCGATTTAGTGTTGCATCCATGCATTTCAGTGCTGCATCTATGCAATATGGTGTTAGTGCAATGTTCAAACAATAAAAAGTTAAAAAATACAAAAAAACGCATCCATGCGATTTGGTGCTGCATCCATGTGATTCTGTGCAATTCAGTGCTGTGTTGCTGTGCAATGATCAAATTAACAGTCCACAGATCTTCCACAATCCATTCATGTGTTATTGTGAACACAAACGAAAGTGCTGTGTGCTCATACAAGTGCTCCCCCCCAGGTGATAGCCCCTCACCTTAGGGCGTGTGACCTTGCAATTAAGCTTGGTCAGAATGCGCCTTAGAACCTCTATGGGTTCGATGTTATATGCAGGGTCCTGGATACGGGACAAACGGGACTGCTGTGAGGAACAGAGGCACCAGTGCAAATCTATCCAGGACCCTGCATATAACATCAAACCCAGAGAGGTTCTAAGGCGCATTCTGACCAAGCTTAATTGCAAGGTCACACGCCCTAAGGTGAGGGGCTATCACCTGGGGGGGCACTTGTATGAGCACACAGCCCTTTCGTTTGTGTTCACAATAACACATGAATGGATTGTGGAAGATCTGTGGACTGTTAATTTGATCATTGCACAGCAACACAGCACTGAATTGCACAGAATCACATGGATGCAGCACCAAATCGCATGGATGCGTTTTTTTGTATTTTTTAACTTTTTATTGTTTGAACATTGCACTAACACCATATTGCATAGATGCAGCACTGAAATGCATGGATGCAACACTAAATCGCATGGATGTTTGTTTTGAATTATCTATTAATGTTTGAAAATTGCACAAGCTTTGTGGAATGTTTGCAATACACAGGCTGATTGGAGCACTTTTACCTATTTATTCATTCATTGAAGTTTATTGCACATCAATGCATAGTATTCATAGATTTTGTATATTTTGTATGTTAAGCACAATATCACTTTATTAATATTTTAGTAGAAATTTCTTACATTTTTATTTTGATAAGCGCAGCGTGTGTACAATTTGGTATAGTTCTGATTCAACAGGGGGGAGTGTCGGACCTCTGCAGAGAGACCACTGCTGCCACACCGAGAGCAAAGTCTTTCTCTGCAGCTTGCTGGCAGGGGGAAGGATTCTTTACTCAAGATGTGGCTGCTTTAGATAGAAAATGAACTGGAAGACTTTGCATACCCTTTGTTATGATGCACATGTATTTAGCCAATTTAAACTAAGGGTTCAATTAGGCTTTAACCAGTCCCCGCCTGGCCTATAGTCAAATGACAGCCAGACGGGACTTTTGTCGTTCCAGGTGGACGTCATATGACGTCCTCCAATAACGCGCCTCTCGCATGGCCACGGTCCTGCACTGCGGCCCCATCTGTCACTGGCTGTGTCCGCCGGACACAGACGATGACTGATCACTGTACCGGCCTGCTGCTGGTACCATGTGATTGCTGCGGCCAATCACAGCAGATCACATGACAATTGTAAACAATGAATGACTTCCTTTCATGCCATCCATTGTGTACAATTGTGTTGCTAGCTGTGATTGGTCACAGTGATCACATGGTACAGACAGAGCCAATCCTAAAACAAATAAATAAACTTTATGCTAAAATAATTGTCCAGTGTCCTTTATATATTATTCACTTGCTTTATATTCTATGTGCTTCTGCTATTTCTATCCTGTGCTTCTGTATTTCAGCCTTTATTTGTTTAGGATATGCATGGTTTGCATAGATTAAACACACGGATTAATGCACTTTAAATGTGCACTTTTTATTTTTAATTTTTTTACACATATATGTAATTGATGCACTTGAATTGGATGGTTTGCACAGTGTAAAAGGCCCATATAATTAATGCACTTTATGTAAATGAATTTGTATATATATGATATTGGTGGATGATCTTGTACTGGTTTAGGATACTTAGGGGTTTTTCTAGCTCTGCATTAAGATATACTTTTGTTTTATACAAAAAAATTTTGATTTTAGGCAGCTTCTGGTAGAGATATTTTAATAGCGCTGATTTTATTATTTAATACCTGTCCTGTCTGTTCCAGTTTTAGCACAGGATTCCGCTTTTAGGTCAGGCTGATATATTTGGGGATTCCTTTGTACATTTATCTGGATCAGAGCTCTGGCAGTTTTCCTGTCCCTGTCTCTGAAGAGTCACTGTCAGTTCCTGTCCATAGGCGTGCGCACAGGGTGTGCTGGATGTGCCTGGGCGGTGCCCATTCCCCCTGCTTCCTGGTGCCTCCTGCCTTCCGCCTGCAATGATGCCAGCTTCTCTCCTCTCCCGCTGGCTGCTGCAGGGGATGTTTTAGTATGTAAAGAGGTGGAAGGGGCTGATAAATATTTAATTTACCAACCCCTTCCTTTTCTAAATGAACACAGTGGGTGATTGGTACTGAACGCTCTGGTGTTCATTCTTAACTGAAGTACAGTAAACTATGTTAACTATGCTTCAGTTTGGGAATGAACAGGAAGCCTCTCAGCACAGAGCACTTCCCATTTGTCCTCTGTCCCGTGCAGCTGAGGCTGCAGAGAAATGGACCGGGGAATCTCTGTCCTTAGTCCCTTTCTCTGTCCCAAAAGTGAGACATCAGGGGTCTCTTTTGGCCCTTGATATTTCACCAAAGCCTGATTGGAGGAGAGACAGAGTAAGGGGCCACAGGGCCCTAATTCGGACTTTACAGGCAAGATGGACAATGATATAGTACAAAAATATATTTTCTTAACAATAAGTCATATCAAACAGGTCAAGTAAAAAAGAATTAAAAACATACAATAGGCATATGATAATAATGAGTATCTAATGTAAACAAGAAAGTTGACATCAAATTAAAAAAAGTCAACTTTTTTGTTTACACTAGATACTCATTATTATCATATGTCTATCGTATGTTTTTAATTCTTTTTTACTTGACCTGTTTGATATGACTTATTGTTAATAAAATACATTTTTGTACTATATCATTGTCCATCTTGCCTGTAAAGTCTGAATTAGGGCCCTGTGGCCCCTTACTCTTTCTCTCCTCCAATCAAGTTTATACGGATGTGGCTTTAGGAGTGTTATTTCAACACTAGGGCCCCCCAACAGTGCCCTAAAAAAAAAAAAAAATGTAAAAAAAAAAAAAAAAAATGTTTTTAACCGCTTTCCAGCTGCCTCATGCAGATGTTCTGCGGCAGGAGGGCACGTACAGGCAGATTAACGTACCTGTACGTTGCCCTTTAAGAGGCGGCTCGTGGGAGCGGTGATCAGTGATGTGTCACACACAGCCCCTCCCCTCCACAGTTAGAACCACTCCCTAGGACACACTTAACCCCTACAGCACCACCTAGTGGTTAACCCCTACACTGCCAGTGACATTTTTACAGTAATCAATGCAATTTTATAGCATTGATCGCTGTATTAATGACAATGGTCCCAAAAATGTGTCAAAATTGTCCGATGTGTCCGCAATAATGTCACAGTCACGATAAAAATCGCTGATCGCCGCCATTACTAGTAGAAAAAAAAAAATTATCAATAAAAATGCCATAAAACTATCCCCTATTTTGTAGACGCTATAACATTTGCGCAAGCCAATTTTGGGGTACATCTATCGGGAAATGGCTGGTGTTGGCGCTTCAATCATCACGGCACCGTGGTTGTTATGGTGTCAGGATGATTGAAGCGCATTATTACTATTATTACATTGTTATAAAAAGGAGCCCCGAGTGTGTCACTTGCCACAGTCGCCTGCCACCAGATGCAGATTGTCACTTGCCATGTCACTTGCCACGTCGCCTGTCACCAGATGCAGATTGTCACTTGCCATGTCACTTGCCACATCGCCTGTCACCAGATGCAGATTGTCACTTGCCACGTCGCCTGCCACGCCTTGCGGATTGTCACTTGCCACGTCACCTGTGACCAGATGCAGATTGTTACTTGCCACGTCACCTGCCACATGTTGCGGATTGTCACTTGCCACGTCGCCTGTCACCAGATGCAGATTGTCACTTTCCATGTCACTTGCCACGTCGCCTGTCACCAGATGCAGATTGTCACTTGCCACGTCGCCTGCCACATGTTGCGGATTGTCACTTGCCACGTCGCCTGTCACCAGATGCAGATTGCCACTTGCCACGTCGCCTGTCACAAGATGCAGATTTTCATTTGCCACGTCACCTGTCACCAGATGCAGATTGTCACTTGCCACGTCGCCTGTCACCAGATGCAGATTGTCACTTGCCACGTCACTTGCCACGTTGCCTGTCACCAGATGCAGATTGTCACTTGCCATGTCGCCTGTCACCAGATGCGGATTGTCACTTGCCACGTCACCTGCCAGTCACTTTCCTGCTAAGGTGGTCTCTTGTATCCCAGAGTCAGGCAGCAGAGAGATGGTGTAATCTCTCTGCTGCCGCAGCTGCCTGCATGGTGAGGGGGGAACTGCAGGGATGCAGGGCGGGCACCGGGCGGTGAGAGATGATGTCATCTCTCTGCTCCCCCGCCCGCCAGCTCCTTGATTGGCCAGCAACCCACAAACACATCGATCGGCACATCTCACCAACTGAGCCGCCGGGCCAGCCCGCTGTCTCTCTCCTGCGGAGCCGCCCGCCGGCTCTCTCACCTATGGAGCCGCCCGGTGGCTCTCTCATCCGCAGAGCCGCCCGCCGGCTCTCTCATGGAGCCGCCCGCCGGCTCTCTCACCCGCGGTGCCACCTGCCGGCTCTCTCACCCGCGGAGCCGCCCGCCGGCTCTCTCACCTATGGAGCTGCCCGGTGGCTCTCTCATCCGCAGAGCCGCCTGCCGGCTCTCTCACTTAGGGAGCCGTCTGCCGGCTCTCTCACGGAGCCACCCGCCGGCTCTCTCACCTGCGGTGCCGCCTGCCGGCTCCCTCACCCGCGGTGCCGCCTGCCGGCTCTCTCACCCGCGGATCTACCCGCCAGCTCTCTCACTCACCCTCATTCTCGGAGGGGGCAATTGCCCCGTTGCCCCCCCGGATCCGCCCCTGATTGCGATTTTTTTTTACCAAAAATATGTAGAAGAATACGTATTGGCCTAAACTGAGGGAAAAAAATGTTTTTTAATATATTTTTTGGGGATATTTTTTATAGCAAAAAGTAAAAAATAATGCGTTTTTTTTCAAAATTGTCGCTATTTTTTGTTTTGTTATATTTTTTGTTTATAGCGCAAAAAATAAAAACCGCAGAGGTGATCAAATACCACCAAGAAAGCTCTATTTGTGTGAAAAAAAGGACGTCAATTTTGTTTGGGTGCCACGTCGCACGACCGCGCAATTGTCAGTTAAAGCGACACAGTGCCGAATCGCAAAAAGTGCTCTGGTCAGGAAGGGGGTAAATGCTTCCAGGGCTGAAGTGGTTAAATAATAAAAAAAATAATAAAAATACACTGTCCACTGACTTAGTGATATACACGCATGTGTGTTTGTGCTCTGGGATGCACACCCTAATGCAGTAGGCTGTGTACACCAAAGGTCCTGTCTGTTCCAGTTAGCACAAAACTCTGCTTTCAGGTCAGGCCGGTATATTTGGGGAATCCTTGTGGAGTTATCTGGACCAGAGCTGTGGTGGTTTTCCCATCCCCGTCTTTGGAGACTCATTGTTGTCAGTGACTTGCAGGCTTTTTTGCACTGTTTTATAGGCTGTGCCTGTGGTTTTGTTACAGACATGGTTGTATCTGATAGGTCTTTTCATAAAGAATGAGAAAAGTAGAAGGTTTACTTTAAACAAGATAACGTGCATAGTACCATATATTAAATACCCTCCATCTAAACCTTCTTTTCAGAACGTGGAGCAGCTCTTCTACTTTGTACGTAAGGAGCGGGCACCCCTCACCCCCGAGAATCTGGAAGAAAACTTGCAGTTTGGCTCTGTGAGAGGGTCCCACATCGCTGCCCTGCTGAGACTGATGAACGGGATCTATGCCCCCTACATCTTCGGGAACACCAGCTGGCCTGAGAGCATACGCAACAATTTCTCCGCCAACATTCATCGATTCCTGGCTGCACTGACAGGTAGACCTCTGCCCCCTGCAACCACCATCTCTTGTCCTTATGAAGAGCTAACAATGTCTGCTATGAATTTTAGTCCTTAAAGTCGTATTAATCTTTTATCAGCTGTTTGCGCGGAAGCAGTAGTTTCTCTGCAGAAGTCCTACATGCCCCCTGCTGAGTCAGACCTTTAGGCTCTACAATCAGCTCATGCTTCATGCTAATTGCATACCTCCCAACTTGTTGAGATGGGAATGAGGGACACCTATCAGCAAAAGTAGGCAGGCATAGGACACACCCCCTGCCACTCCCACTTAAGGAAGAATTGTACAAAAAAACAAGATTGGTTAAACCCACAAGTGATTTTTTTACCACTACTATTCCTTTATATTGGCTTTTGGAATTTATAAATGCAACAATTTAGAAATCAGATGAAAGGTTTAGCACTGGAAAACACTTTTTGATAGATAAAAAGTGCATTTTATATTTAACTCTATAGATCAGACCAAAATGAGGGACAAATGAGGGGGAATGAGGGACAGAGAGACATTGCTCCAAATCAGGGACAGTCCCTCGAAATCAGGGACAGTTGAGAGCTATGCTAATTGGGGGAGGGGGGGGGTTCTAAAACTGGATCAGTAAAATCTGGAGCTGCTATGCATAATAACCAATCAGCTTCTAGCTTCAGCTTGCTCAGTTAAGGTGATATTTAAAAGGCATGGATAAATAGCAGCCGCTAGCAATAATCAAAGGTAAAACCCAGCAAGCTGGTTGTACCCAAGTTGATCAAGTCGATCAACTTGATACATTCAGCCTGGCTATACACGGTTCAGATCCTGCTGAACTGGCCGAGATTCAAACCGTGTATAGCCGGACTTAGTAAATTCCCCTTATTATACCTGTAGGGGAAAAAAATATCTGTCGAGATGTCACCTGGCCATGTAGAGTTTACATCTTTGGATGCAGCAACTGGTACAGAAAATTCTGCATATCTTTCCCAGTGAATTGTTTTCAGCGGTTGTGAACAAATGGGCTCTTTTAGACCCCTTTCACACTGGGGCGGTTTGCAGGCAGTATTGCGCTAAAAATACCGCCTGCAAACCGCCCCTAAACAGCCTCCGCTGTTTGTTCAGTGTGAAAGCCCGAGGGCTTTCACACTGAAGCAGTGCGCAGGCAGGGCGGTGAAAAAAGTCCTGCAAACCGCTTTTTTTGGAGCAGTGAAGGAGCAGTGTATTCACCGCTCCTTCACCGCTCCTGCCCATTGAAAACAATGGGACAGCGCGGCTATACCGCGGCTATAGCCACGCTGTACGAGGGATTTTAACCCTTTTTCGGCCGCCAGCGGGGGTTAAAACCGCACCGCTAGCGGCCGAATACCGCTGCAAGAACGATGGTACAGCAGCGCTAAAAATAGCGCTGTTTTACCGCCGACGCCCCCACCGCCCCAGTGTGAAAGGGGCCTTAGGCATATTTGGTGGGAGAGCACACTGGTCGTTGTGGAAAAACAAAAAAGAATTGATCGTTTAAAACATGGGTGCATAACCTGTGGCCCTCCAGCTGTTGCGGAACTACAATTCCCATTGCAAGCTGCTGACAGTTACAAGCATGATTCCCAAAGGCAGAGGCATGATAGGAGATGTAGTTCCACAACAGCTGGAGGGCCACAGGTTAAGCACCTATTTTTTAAACTTTATTGTTCAACCCCTTGACAAGTGCAACCTGCAGATTAACCATCAGAGGCAAAGTTTCCTGAGAATGTTCTTCTATGTTTCATAGTGGACAGCCCTGTTACGCTATCCCTTTAAACCCTTTAAACCTGTTTCTTTTTTCCTAACATTATCTCACCCTCATTGTGGTCCATGGCTACAGATTGGCTAAAACCTCAAACCTCAGTTTCCCAAGCCGTACCAAGAATACATTTCATGGAGAACAATGGAAGGATTGTCTGTATTTTAGATGGTTTTATGGAATGATTCTATTGGATTTGTGACACTTGGCCTAATCTGGTATTCCAGCCAAATCTTTTCTTTTGAAAGCGACTCTGTAGGTGAAAAAAAATGTAATAAAAAGCAGCCTGGAAAAGGAAATTGTGATTCCATACCATTCCTGCTCCCAGCGAATCCAGTCTTGGCGCACCCAATGCTGAAATCTTCAACATCCGACACGTCCAGGTGTGTCAGAAATCTGTGCCCCCTGAATGCCATGTCATTGGTATGTTCCTTCAGAGCTAACAAGACTGGAGCTTAGACAAACCAGTGACATTGGATGAAGCCATAGTGCACCGTGTGGGGGGAGGGGTCTTAGACATACAAAACACCTGGAAGTGGGAACCAGAGAGGGGAACCTTGAATTTTACTACAGAACCGTTTTAAGTGAAAAATTATTTTCCCGGATTTTAAACTGGTTGCAAAGGCATTTCATTTTTTACCTCAGTACGTTTACTGCATTAAGGTAAAAAAAATGTCCAAGTATTACCCCCACCCCCCTTCCCGAATACTTAGCCTCACTCGATCCAGCACTGTGCCCCTCCTGTAGCGACTCATTCCTCTCTTCCTGCACTCACAGGAGGAGACATTGGCTCCTGTTGCTGCCAATCAAATTCTGTGAGCAGGGGGCGGGGCCGAGTCACACTGTGTGTGTCTATGTCCGCACACACCCCAACTCAGGAGCAAGTCCACATGTGCGCACCCATAAGAAGTGGCTTCCTATGGTGGCGCATGGAGTAGTGCTGGAGCCAAGAGCTCCAGCAGGGGACACCAGAAGAGGAGGTTCGGGGTAATATGATTGCAGAGAGCAGGTAGTATAACATGTTTATTAAAAAAAAAAATATTTTAGCCTTTACAATAACTTTAAATGCTATAATATAGTTTTAAAATTTCTCCTGAATTGCCAGTATGTTGGTTTAAATGACTGAGAAACTGGCTTACAACTTGATAACACAGGGTAAGCAACCTTTTGAGCCTAATGTGTCGAAAAATGTTAGCAAGAAATTGAGAGTGCCAGGCAGGGTCAAGCATAAGAAATCATGGGACCCCTACAGACTACCTGACAGGGTTCCCCCACATGCCCCCCACCAGTGTCTTTGAACCACCTTCCAGGCACCCATTACAACTCCCAACTTTATAATGTAAAGTAGAATTGCAGCCCAAACATAACTAGTCTTAAAAATGTTCCCTCCCCTGCCGTACGCTGATGAACCTTAGTAAAAACAGATGTATATGCTTGCCTATTTTCAGCATGCTCTGATCTAGTCACATGATCTGGCTCCCCTGTGTCAGCTAACGGTGGCTGTAAGGGAGAGGAGGGACTACCAACCACGGCTGGGACATGGAAGCTTATGGGTGACATCACCGCTTCTCTCCCCTGCAGCCGCCATATAACTGGATCAGAGTGGGCTGAAAACAGGAGGTATATATATCTTTTATACACAGGTTTGTCAGCATAGGTGTTGGAAGGAGAGAGGGAACATTTTAAGACTACTTGGTTTAGATTTGAATTTTACTTTAAGAGGGACACCTCAGGGTGATTAGGTTCTGAGGCATGAGAGGTGTGCCACAGCAAAAGGATGGTTAAATTAGGTTAAATTTTGGGTATGGATTGATAGGTTTAATAGAGTATGAGCTTACTTCCATATACTCCACACACATTCTGCAGTCCTTGTAATATTTAATTACAATGGCAGAAATTATATTCCTACAGGCACACATAAACCTCAGCACAAAAGATCTTTATTTTCAAGGCCAGTGGGGGGTTCTTTGTCACCCCACCAGTGCTTTTTGTAATCCAATAAGAGTCTGGAAGAATGTGCTGTTACACCGTGTGCCTGATTGCAAGCAGACCTCTAACTATAATGGCATGATAATGGAGAAGGCTGTGTGCCGGGATCCCCCCTTTTCTAGCTTGCTCTCCAGTCTGCCTTTCTTTACTACATACTGAATCTGCATCTGATGTGTGTATCCAGGTCAAACCTTCCTGCTGACCCCTCTGTACTGCCTGTACACCCCTATCTGTGGCTGTAAATCTAGATCTGCTAGCTGTAGAAGGGGCTCATGTCACAATTCTGGAGGGGGCTTCCTTGATCACAGCCTGGAACATTCTGAGCTGCCGTCATGAAGGTGGGTGGCCAGAAGCATCGTGCACCAGCAGAAAAGGCATTAAGTACCACCTCAAGCACACTTGCTGGGATTGCCAACCTTTGTTCTAAGGCCCACAGGCCAAATCTGGCCCGCCAGGCCATTTCATGTGGCCTTCGCCCCCAGGGCTTCTTTTTAGCTGGAACGTGGCGGAACTCTGTTTTATCACCTACAGATCATGCCTCCACTCCACACTCACCAATGTCACTTGTAAACACAGAAACCTTCTGTGTTTACAAGAATAGCTTTCCTGTCTGTGGCTCTCACAGATCCCTGCCCTGCACTCACGGCTGGCACAAGGGAGATACAGATGCAAGTGCAGTGTGGTGGGGTGAGGCATCACGTGGTAAGCTGCACTTTAAACCCCATCTGTGCTCGGGTGCACAAATGCCGACCAATGATCTCTTTGCAAGTGAGAGACTAAGGTGGAGCCACCTACACTGCTGGGAGGTACTAGAGCTGGGCCAGGTAGGTGAGATACCAGGAAGCTTTTGGGGAGGGGGGATGAGAGCTGTGGAGGGAGTTGTGTGCAGAGGTGGAGGATGGGTGCTAAGGTGAGAGCCAAGGAGGGGTGGAAGTGAGATGTGGACAGCCTGTGAAAGAGAGCTGAATCCTGCACACTGTGCATAGCACACCCCTAACCCTGAACTCTATGTAACACACTCCTCAACACTGCACTCTGTACACAGCTAACCCCTGAACTTTGCATTCTGTGCATAGGGCACCCCTAAACTACACTCTGTACATAGCGTGCCCCTGAACCCTGCACTTTGTATGTACCGCACATCTGAACTCTGCACTGTGTACATAGGGCATCCTGGAACTCCACACATAATGCACTCCTGGTATTTATTGCCCTTTCAGGATCCTCCTATGGTTGGCCACACCCACTGTTCGATGTGTTTTTTGTGGGGGGGGAGGGGCGGCTTGGGGGTGGTGATTTGGTTGAGTTCCTTATAATAATATGATCACTAGTACACAGCTTTCGAGAGCCAATCACAACAGTTCATCTGAAATTATCACAAGGGATAAACACAATTTTTTTCCCGTAAACACCAGACTGTTCAATTTTTGATTAACCACTTGCTGACCGCGCTATAGCCAAATGATGGCTTCAGTCCAGTTCTGGGGAGGACGTCATATGATGTCCTCCCGTGATCGCGCCTACCACGAACGGCGCGGCGCTTTGTAATCAATGTGTCCTCGGGACACAGCTTATCACAGATCGGGGTAAAGAGCTAATCAGCAGCTCTTTATCATGTGATCAGCTGTGTTCGATCACAGCTGACCACAATGTAAACATAAGCCAGTTATCGCCATTCCTTTCCTCACACTGTCAGCGTGAGGAGAATAGAGGAGAGCTGATAACCGACTTGTGTAAAAGGGACATCTACATTGATAATCATGGCACTGATTATCAGTGTCCTAATTATCAGTGCCCACCAGTGCTGCCAATCAGTGCCTCCTCATCAGCGTCACTTATCAGTGCCGTCTATCAGTGCCCATCAGTACCACCTCTCAGTGCTGCCCATCAGTGCCACCTATCAATGCCCATCAGTGCCGCCTATCAATGCAACCTCATTAGTGCCTCCTCATCAGTGCCCACCAGTGCTGCCTCATTGGTGCCCATCAGTGCCGCCTATCAATGCAACCTCATCAGTGCCGCCTCAATAGTGCCCATCAGTGCAGCCTCATCAGCGCACATCAGTGAAGGAGAAAGATTACCAAAATTTTATAACAAACTATGAAAAACATTATTTTTTCTGTAATTTCCGGTCTTTTTTCTGTTAATTTAGCAAAAAATAAACAACCCAGTGATGATTAAATACCACCAAAAGAAAGATCTCTTTGTGTTAAAAAAAAAATAAAATGTTATATGGGTAGAGTGTAGCATGACCGAGCAATTGTCATTCAAAGTATGACAGTGCTGAAAGCTGAAAATTGGCCTGGGCAGGAAGGGGGTGAAAGTGCCCGGTGGGCCAGTGGTTAATCAGTACAGTATTCATCCAAAAATACAATATTAATACAATACAATACATTACATCAATTCCGAATTTTTTATTTTGTCATACAAGAATTTTTGTAACTTGAGTAAGCTCTTCATTTTTAATATGAGACTAGCATGGAAATAAATAACGTACGATCATTCGTTTGTACCAGGCCAGATGCAACCATAATGCTGATGCAGTCCACAATGAAATTGTGTTTGACACCCTTGTTCTAAGGTAACAATACAAAAAAATCTCTCTAATATAAATACAGATAATAACACACCTGATTGAGCATATAAAGCACCTGACTTTAATACCTAAATACATGCATCGGTACACCAAAGAAGAATAAAACAGAGAAGTAAAAAAGTGTAATAAAAAGTAATATTGTATCTCACAGTGCATCAAATGAACTTGTATAAATCCATCAATACTTCCACTGTGCTTTATGGATGAAATAGACAATGCTGACTTAAACACTAACAAATATGCATCACGTATCCTACCCAGCAGAATACTAAAGCTCCATGGTAGAAATATCTTGAAAATATATCCAATATTTAATTGAATGACTGCTCACGCAGTCCAATACTCTGAATTCGGCTCCGCCGTTCAAACAAAACACAACAGGCTGCAAAGTGAAAAGCTCCAAATAAGTTTTACAGATGAAGGAGGCGGTCAATCCCAAGTCGTACCAATCAATATACTTGAAATCTCCAGTTGGCATAGTGTGTTTAAACCACTTCTATAAACAATCCAGTCCAGCTGCTGTTGAATTCCCAAGCTGTAAGTATGCATAGTATAAAGATAAAGGTTGTAAATTCAATTGCACATGCCATATGTAGCCTCACTCACCCAACTGGGATCAGGCATGGAAGAGTAAATGTTTACCAGGCGTAATAGATAAACTCCATGGTCCTCTTTTATCAAAACTAGTACAGATATGTGGGCTTCCTCCACTTCCATAATAGTAGTCGTATGCTAAACTTCAATCTAGCTTCTATTGGCAGTATACTGTAAATATGGTTCATACGGCTGAGGGAATCTGGACATCATTCTTGTACCACGTAATCGAGCCACATCATCACCAAATGAGTGACACCAACAAGTCTGCACACTACTTTTTAAATGTATTTATTACAGGTATTTATATAGTGGTGACAATTTATGCAGTGCTTTACATATTTTGTACATTCACATCACTCCCTGCCCTCAGTCTAAGCCAGCCTTTCTCAACTTTTTTTTCCCCCAGAGGAACCCCTGAAATATTTGTAGGTTTTAAGGAACCCTTGGTTTACCCTTTTCATTGGGGATCAGTGGGAAAAATGTGGCCCACATTGGTTACCTGTGGAAAGAATGGCCTCCTTACAGTGGTGGTCAGATTGCCACCCTTACAGATAGCTAAAAAGATAACTGAAGTCATGCTGCTGGCTCTGCCAAGTGGTGTTGGCCCTGGAACCCTGGTTGAGAATGGCTCATCTAAGCTATTCCCGCTGACCTTCAGTGTCCAGCAGGATGACCATGGTATTTCTTGCCTGGCAACAGGTAGAACGTTGATTTGGCAGACCAATCTGTCTAGAGGTCACTCAGCCACAGCTGGAGGAACCCCTAACAATCTCTGGAGGAACACTAGAGTTCCACCGAACCCTGGTTGAGAATGGCTGGTCCAAGCTTTTCCCGCTGATCTTCAGTGTCCAGCAGGATGACCATGGTAGAGGTATTTTAGTGACTGGCAACAAGTAGGCTGATCCTTTGGTTGACCAATCCATCTTGAGGACCCCTTTTCCCCAAACAGGGATGTAAAGTTGGTGATTTTTGACACATCATTGGTGAAAGAGGTGCTACATGCTAATTCATTCATACTCTTATATACCATATATTATCTGTAAGTTTGAACTGCATATGTATCCTTGAAAATGTGGACTTTGTTCCAGGAAACATGTTGGTGGAAAATCACGATAAGAGAGATCATCTATGATCTATGCTATGTAACTATTTATGGTTTTAACCAGAACTATTGCTCTGTCAGATGTTCAAAGCTTGGGATTTTTTTTTATAACCTAACCCTGCTTTAAACTTCTCAACAACTTTATGCCTGACCTGTCTGGTGTGTTCCTTGGTCTTCATGATGCTGTTTGTTCACTAAGGTTCTCTAACAAATCTCTGTGGGCTTCACAGAACAGCTGTGTTTATACTGAGATTAAATTACACACAGGACTTCTGAAGGCAAATGGTTCCACTAGATTTTAGTTAGGGGTATCAGAGTAAAGGGGGCTGAAAACAAATGCATGCCACACATTTCACATATTTATTTGTAAAAAATTCTGAAAACCATTTATCATTTTCCTTACACTTCACAATTATGTGCCACTTTGTGTTGGTTTATCACATAAAATCCCAATAAAATACATTTACGTTTTAGGTTGTAACATGACAAAATGGCACTGTATGTACAACCTTATATCTCTCTGTTGGTGAGACCTCTGAGCATCCCCAGGTGTACACATTACTGGAGCCATTACTGGGTTCTCACTCTTCCTACTGGATTTGGAATCAGGTTTGTAATTCACATTAGTTTTTTTCTAACTAGTCCCCCAGCAGCTGTAAAAAAAAAAAAAAAAAAAAGAAAACAGCTTTTGATGCAATGTTCAACTCATCTCTGGCACTGTCCCTTGCAGACTCACCCGCTCTGTAATCCAGCACCAGTTTTTTGGGTTGAATGACGCCTAATGTCACCAAGCCCACTTCCAATGAGTGCAGGGTGTCATGGGCCCACCCCCTAGGAGGGTCATCACCATGGAACTCTGTATTCACATATAATAATGCAGAAAATGGAACTCACACCATTATGTCAGTGACATTGAGGACCACCCAGTGCACGAGAAGACGAGAACCCTACACCTCACATGATCAAAAAAGAGAATATCGGAAAAGGATAAGTATAAAAATAAATGTAAGGTGGGGATCCAGAGGGCAGGGTGGAGTTGGGTTTTAGGTTTATTTTTTGCAGAACCCGAAAAGATGTGGGAATATCTCTGTTGAAGACTGAGGCTCTTAGGTGGGAAGCAAAACCATTGGTTCACTCTTCTAACCAAACTCTGCCTGTAACTGAACTATCGCTTTCGGATGGCTTTATACATTCTACCCTAAATGAATTGCTCAATCGGTAGTACCCCAAACATCCTAACCTATAATTTCTTCTACTCCAGACACCAGGTATAAGTTACAGGGCCAAACTGTCCTTTACATCCCCATTGAGGCCATGAATGTGGAAGCTGAAACCGCCATCAAGGACAAAGAGCTGGTGCAGAGGCTAGAGAGTGAGTATATCTGATATTTATAATGAAAGGGAATGAATAGTGGGCTTTTTATTATTCAGAAAAAACATTTGAAAAAATCATTTTTCTTATTCAGGCAAATATGTAATATTTCATATTATTATTATTATGCATTCTCATTTTCAGTCAGCAAGTGGAGTTGTAGATCGCTTTTCACGTTTTTCAGTTTCTCATTACCCCCTGAAGTAGCACAGAGAGAAATCACGCTCTAGGAAGGTTAATCAGGAACAGACCTCTCCTCCAGGTTGGAAGCCACAGGTGCCGGTAATGCTTGTAACAATGAAGTTGTGAGAAAAGTCCTGGACAGCCGCACTCAAAATAATTATCGCCTTTATTAAATAAAAATCAACAAAAAATACATGCCACAGCAAGAAGTACAGGAAGGCTGACGCGTTTCACACTATAGGTAGTGCTTAATCATAATCATAGGCTATGAGTAAGCACTAACTATAGTGTGAAACGCGTCAGCTTTCCTGTACTTCTTGCTGTAGCATGTATTTTTTGTTGATTTTTATCTAATAAAGGCGATAATTATTTTGAGTGCGGCTGTCCAGGACTTTTCTCACAACTTCATTTCTCATTACCCCCTGTTGAAACAAAGCCTCTATTTAGAGAGCCTAGAGCAGAATTTAACTCCCACACTCCCAAGCAAAAATGCAGGATATTTATTTTAATTCATTTTGAATCAATTTAAAAAATAACAAATATACGAAAGGAATCCGAATATATACTAAATTAATTCCAACAACGAATCATTCTAACATAACGATTATGACAAAACAGAATTAGTAACCCAACGGACAAATCTGAAACAAAACAAAACTTTCCACTGTGGGTATCTCTAGTGGTAGTTAAGGTAAACCCTCACATATAGCCAGTGATGTGATTGGCCTCCTACATAAGTTGTACCTGTTTATCCACCATTGTCTTTCCCCTACAGCCATTCAGAGTGCAGAATTTACATGGGATCTCTCAGCTCTGAAAAGCAGGGGCAGAGAGCTGAAGTTACATCAGTGAGGAGAGCTCTGAGAGCTGATTGGAGGAAAGAGACACACCCCCTTCCACCGGCACACAGGAACAGAACTGAGGCTGTCAATCAGCCTGGAGCTACCTCCCCTCTTACCTTTTTTCTCTTGGTGTCAGGAAAACTTGTCAGAAGTGACTCATGCTGACAGCAGAGAAATGAAGCAGCAGACAGAAATGACACTTAATGCTTTAAATTGAGACAAGCACATACTATGGAGGGATATGCTTTGTTCATATTTCATCTCTGAGGTTTACAACCACTTTAAGTGAACATGTTGCTCTGCCCTGCATGGGCTAAGCACATGTTTAATTTGAGAGTGGTGATTCAGAGTCTTATAGATGTTCATTCCTGACTACTTTGGGCCTATTGTAGCACCTTGTGGGCAAAACAAAGTGGTACATGGCACAAGGTCTGGACCCTACTGGTAGATTGAGCTTAATGCATATGATTATTTTGCATGTGGTCCTCATGAGAAGCTCTTTAAGTAAATTTGTTTCCACTCTCCTAGCTGCCATGGTGCATTGGACCCGCCAGATCAAAGAGGTTCTGAGCGCCCAGGAAGCAGTGGAGATGGGTGAGAGCTCAGGACCTCTAGAGGAGATTGAATTTTGGAGAGAACGATGCACTGACCTCTCTGGAATCAGCAAGCAGCTGGATAAGCCCGGAGTCAAACACATCGAGCACATCCTGAAAATGGCAAAGTCATCCTATGTGGGACCTTTCCAGAAACTGTCCAAGCAGATCCAGGTGAGAGAAAACCACTGACTCTGAATTTAAGATCTAGCATAACAGTCTGATTTTTGGTCTCCAAGTCTCCTTCCTCATTTAGTTTTCTAAAGCCCTTATTCCCATGAGTGTCTGTATATGTAAGCCTCAAATCTTTATTATACTGTATGTCCTATCTTTCCTAGTAGGTCTAATGGGTCCAGACAGGACCCCTGGGATGGTTATATTATGGATCATGCCATCATCCCTAAATACAGTACATTACCAAAATATTCATGAGTTTCCCCACTCATGAATATTTCATAGGCACAAAGAGCACATGCTGTTAAAAGACATACATGTAAATCTTTACTTATGTTACAATCCAATAATAGAGTGGAGCAGCACAGTGGCTAAGTGGTTAGCACTTCTACCTAGCAGCACTGAGGTCGTTGGTTTGAATCCCAACCACAGCACTACTTGCCTGGAGTTTGTATCTCCTACCTGTGTCTGCGTGGGTTTCCGCCAACACTCCAAAGACAAGCTGGAAGGTTAATGGACTTCTGTCTAAATTGGCCCTAGTATGAGTATGTATGAATGTTAGTTGGGGACCTTAGATTGTAAGCTCCTTGAGGGCAGGGACTGATATGAATGTATAAGTATGTAAAGTGCTGCATTAATTGGCAGCACTATTCGAGTACCTGTAATCAATAAATAAAATAAATTATAAAAAAACAATGGTGCGGCTGATTTTTCCAATGACATCACACTATGTTACCACTAATAGATGTCCAAAAAATACTTAAAGTAGAACTATAGGCAAAACTTTTTTTTCCATTTTGGGTATAGTAAGGGAGGGTTATAACCCCAATTAGCTTTATTTTTGCCATCTTTGTCCCATTGGGGAAATTTCTCTTCACTTTCTGTCCCATAGCCAAAACAGGAAGTGAGAGGAAATTAAGGGAATATATTGGGGGCCCCCAAGTCACCAGAACTAGTGTCCCCATTGGAAGATTTCCTCTCTATTACTTTTCTATTGACGACCCACATTTTAATTCCTCTCCACCAGGGGTAGGCAACCTGAGGGCCTCCAGCTGTTGTGGAACTACATTTCTCATGAGTCATTGCAAGGCTGGCAGTTACAATTACTCCCAGAGGCATGATGGGACATGTAGTTCTGGGAGGGCCCCAGGTTGCCTATCCCTGCTCTCCACTTTATCCAAAACTAAAAAAAGTTACCCTAGATCTTTAGTTATAGTTTAAGTATTTTTTGGATGTGTATTGACATGTGTCATGTCAATGGAAAAATCAGCCGCACCATTGGTATTTTATAATTCTTTTATTGGATTGTAACATAAATAAAGATTGACATGTATGTCTTTGAACAGCATGTGCTATTTGTGCCTATAAAAATCCCATGTGGGGAAACTCATAAGTTTTTTTTTTAAATCATGTGCATGCACACTGGATTTACATTATTTTGACACCTGGCTTCATTCCCAGCATCTGCTGTAAGATGCCAGGAATGGGCCGTTCGATACGCTGTACCTTAGATGTGCTGCAATTAGCATGCAGGGTAAAAGAAAGATTGCTAGCAGGTAATTTAAAAAGATTTTAGCAGAAGAGACTTTAAAATTATCTTCTATCAATAGACCCTTCCTGTTGGCAAATTGTAGTTTTTAAAGTGTTTGTTATCCTAAAAAAAAAAAAAAAAACAGATCCTGTTCCCTTAAAGCATGTTATACAGCACAGTGCTTGTGCTGTGTAATTCGGCCCCCCTCATCACCTGAAATACCTGGCTGATCCTGCCTGGCTATACCCTCCCCCCTCTAAACTGACCACAGTTTATCATGGCTGCTGAGCCCAGACACCGTTGGCAGTTTACGTGCCTCTGTCATTCGCAGCCCTGCTCTGTCCTCCCCCCCTCCCCTCCCTGCCTGTCAGCTCTGTCCACTCCCCAGCCCTCCAATCCTGTTGCTATCATAACTACACTATAAACATACAATCCCCTCTGTAAAATAATGTTATGTGCCCCAGTGTCTGTGTTATATAAAAAAGATGCTGATCTGTACCTATATCAGAGCATCTACTGGCGCTCACTTGACTCCTTGGCGCTCTCTCCTCCCCTCCTCCCCGGCTGACATCAGCAGGAGTTCTCAGCCCCTCCCGCTATAGCTGTCAACTGGGGGGAGGAGAGAGCCGAGGAGTCATGTGAGCGCCGGGAGACGCTCTTATATAAATTACAGATCGGCATCTTTTTTACATAACACAGACACAGGGGCACATAATGTTATTTACAGAGGGGATTGTATGATTAAATTGTAGTGGCCTTAAGTGGTGGTTAACCCACCAAATAAAATTTACAATGTCCTGTGATGTAATCTGCTTCGGTGTCTGTGTCTTTTTAAAAAAGTGCAGCTATATACCTGTTTTTAGAGCGCCGAGCGGTGCTCACGTGACCCACCGCCTCTCTCTTCTCTCGGCCTGACATCTGCAGCGGGTGGGGCCAAAGATCCCCCGCTGACATCAGTCAGGAGGAGAGGAGGAGAGAGGCAGCGGGTCACGTGAGTGCTGAGCGGCGCTCTGAAGACAGCTAAATAGCTGCATTTTTTTATAATGCACAGACACAGCAGATTACATTAAACAGAGAGGATACTGTCAAAATTGAACAGTAATTTCAGCAGCAGGAAAGGGGCAGGCACGGACACAGAGCTGACAGGCAGGGAGGGGAGAACGGGTAGAGGATGGAGGAGAGCACAGAAGAGGACAGAGATGAGAGCGGATGACGGAGGCACGTAAACTGACCACGGTGTCAGGGCTCAGCAGCCATGATGTACCGTGGTCAGTTTACAGGGGGGGGGTATAGCCAGGCAAGATAAGCCAGGTATTTGGTGTTACAGGGGGCTAAATGACACAGCACAAGCACTGTGCTGTATATTATACTTACAAACACTTTAACAACCACTTTAAGGTTAATTTCTGCCATAAAAAACGACGTTTAAAAAAAAGATCAGCACAAGGGACATTACCATCAATGTAGTGTGTCCCATGTGCTGCTGTCATCTGGTATAGTAGAAATCCCCATCCTTTAACACCCCCCACCACCACCGTCATAATTTTCCGGTGCAGTGGGGGTTAATAGAACTGAGGGAGCTGTGACAAGCACTCATCAAGAGTGCCCGACAATGCCCACCCTTTTCACCTCCCTCCTCCATTCATAGAAGCTATACTATCGCATATTCTATGGATGAAAAATGATCTATGAATGGAGGATGGGTAGATGTTTAAAAGGTCCACCACCTCCATATAGATTATGTTTTAGTCATAGAAGCTGTAGTACAGCTTCTATGAATGGAGGAGCTGGGCGGACTGTCAAAACTCCCTCATTTCTATTAACCCCTGCTGCACTGGAAGATTACAGTGCCATGGGTGAGGGAAGCCTTGGAGGAAGAAGATGTCTTCTAAACCAGATGATTGCAGCACAAGGGACCCATCACACTGATAGTACTTAATGTCCCTTGTGCTTATTTTTTTTTTAAACAAACTTAGGCTTTAGTACATCACCAAATGCATTTTTTAAATGCAAGCACTATATAAGTACATGAATTTGGCTTAGTATCAGCCTCTTGTAGTCCATCGTACAGCAGAGCTCAAACTTTGAGAGGTAAAAACCGAAAGAGAGAGCAGAATGACATGGAGGTGAGCTCATCAATCTGCTACTTCTCTTTTCACTGTCCAATCACAAGCTGAGGGAGGGACAATGCATTAAAGTAAAACAAGTGCAGCAGAGAAAAATCAGGTCTCCTGCCCTGCCAGACAGGACTGAGTTGTGTGAGAGAGAGCTGTGTAAAACTCAGAACTGGATGGACATAAATACAAATCTATTGTCAGGTCAAACAGGTCTCATATACTGTATGTATTTCATCTTGGTATTTGTCTAGAGTTCAGCTTTAACAGTATTTCTGGAATGGACAAATATAGAATAAAGCAGGCCATACATGGGTCGAATTTCGAAATAATTTTCTTTCTTAAATCTTATCTAAGAATTTTCGTTCGTATTTCGCACCATTAGTGGGCTGCAGCAACAGCCGATTTTCGCGCAGAAATTTGAGTAATCGGACATGTTGGACATTTTTTGAAAAACGAACAAATTTCTAATCGATGGGAAAATTGTCTGAGAAATGTAACTGAAAAAGAAATGCGCATGTGCAAGAAAGGAAAATTCCCGAAAAGAAAAGAAGATTCCCAGCCACGAAAATTCTTTTCTGTAGCAACATGAGGTGAAATGTAAGGCTTGGTTGGCCGAATTTCGAAATCAATGATGGCACCATCGGACAATTTTCTGATTTTCAAAAGAAAATTCTTTCGAAATTCGACCATGTATGGCCAACCTTACAGAAGGGAATGATGTACTTGTTTTTTTTCTGGAGAAAATGCTGATTTTGTCTCCCTCCAGTGTTGATCACATGACCAGAGGTCGAAGTTTTAGATCATGGGATTTATAGTAAAGGGCAGTGTCAAAGCTTTGATTGGTAGAACATCCCCTCCAGCAAAGGTCATGTGAAAGAATTTTTTTGGTCCCGTGTGACCATCACTGGAAACACCTGAATTGGCATTATTTTCAGGAGATCTAAGTATTTCAGCCCTTCTGTTATTCTTTAGTATCCATCCCAAGGGGAACATTTACACAGTGTTAAAGAAAACCTGGATCATGATCAGGCTTAAGCAAATTCTAAAATGTCAGTGAGTTCAACTTCAGCCAAAATGATTTTGTAGCTTTGGATCTCGTGAGGAAAGGCCAGAACCTCTTTACCTTTTCCAGGCTTTTAGTGTAATTTTGAGATCATCAAGGAGATCTCCCTTCACTTCCGGAGTTGGTGACAATGCTGTGATCAGACCAGGAAGTCTGTTGGTGATAGTGGTTCCAGCCTTCCTCACCACACTAAAAAACTTTCCTCAGTATGGCCCAAAGAAAGATAGATGTCCTCTATATATGGCCAGGGTCATGATCTGGGGGTGGTCTTCATTAGGTGTGCACTCATCTCACTGGTGCATCAGGTGATGGAGCACTAAACCCTACATGCTCTGCTGCTACCATTATTGCTTTGAGTCTGGTGATATGGGAAATAATGTCTTATGCATTGCATTTTCTTTTCCATAATTGCACCGCTGACGTCGGTACATTTGTATTGATGCTTGTTTTACTACTTGTAAAATTGTCAAACTTTTTAATAAATATTTTGAATGTAAAAAAAAGTGACAGAGATCCTAACCCTTTCTGCTCATATCCAAAATGCTAAAAATGGATTGGAGATACATCTTGAGTTTTTATATAGAAGATGGCTTATTTACAAATATTTCTCTCCTGCATACTGTACTGTATGTATTTCGGATGGGGGTGGGGTAGAGCTGCACAATTAATCGTCAAGAATCGTTATTGTGTTTAATCGTCAAGAATCGTTATCGCGATCTTGACTAAAAGGTTTCACAATTCTTTCTATGCAAAGAATTCTCTCTGCTCTTCTGAAGCCACAGCCCTCAAAAGAAAGGAAGAGAAAAACCGGGCAGTCTGCCAAGAAACAAAACATTCTTTATCAGTTGAACTTAAGTATAAACATTGTAACAATTTGTCAATGGAATAGACTTCCTGTGTAAGTGAAAAAAAGTTTAACCACTTAAACACTAAAGCTTTTTCTGACATTTGTTGGTTTCAAGTTAAAATAATTTTTTTTGCTAGAAAATTACTTAGAAATCCCAAACATGTATTTTTTTTAGTAGACACCCTAGAGAATAAAATGGTGGTTGTTGCAATATTTTGTGTCACACTGTATTTGCGCAGCGGTCTTTCAAATGCAATTTTTTTGGAAAAAATTACTTTAATGAATTAAAAAAAAAAATCTAACCAGTAAAGTTAGCCCATTTTTTTTTTTTTGTATAATGTGAAAGATTTTACGTCGCGAGAATAAGTGAGAGACTCATGATCTTTTTATTCTAAGCAAAAAAATTGTAATTTTGTAATTCTCATTTTGGCCAGAATCGTGCAGCTCTAGGGTGGGGTTTAGCTAAAGGAAGTGGAGCCTAAGCTACAATTAGCCAGTAGTTGAGGCTCAATGTACCCCCAGGGTTTAGGATGCTTGGGGGTTCGCCCAGGATCGATTTGACGACTAACCCAGGTACTTGCAGGCACTTCACTGTTGACACCTTAGAGCAGAGCTAGGCATACTTTGGCTCTCCAGTCCATGGGACTTGTTTTTCAGCAACAGCTGGGGGGGTCCATTTTTGCCTACCCCTGTCCTAGAGCATTGATAGGCCATATCAAGTTCACGTTAAATGATCATATTTCCTCTTTGCCTCACTAAATGATCCCAATGTGTTTTCTCTCTTTTGTAGGACGGGTCTGTCCAGGCTCAGTCTAACCTCAGCTTTTTATCCATACTTCAAGAACCATTTAAAGAGCTGATGTCCCTGAAACTCAAAAACATTCCTGAAAAATTCCCTCGTCTCCTCAGCCTCGTCCGTATCATTTGGGTCAACTCGCCTTACTACAATAACCGAGAGCGCCTTACCTCACTATTTCGCAAGGTAAATAGAAAATCAGTGACACCATCGTCTACATCAGACCACATTTCCATTGAACCACAAATGAGCATATCTGAGAATAATATACAGTAAATATACAGTAGTCCTACATTACCATAAACAAGCAGGCTTACTTCTAAAAGTTGTGTTTTCTCACTTATTTAGCTTTTACTCCATCTAAACAGAATTCTAGGTTCAATTTTTGACTTCATATTTATAACACATGCCATCTTCTGCATGTGCGTAACAGTATCACATAACCAGGCCCTCTGGTCAGGGGCAGATCCTCTGTCAGGTTTTTACTTCTGTGTCCCAGTTGGGAAGATTCGCCATCTACTAAAATTTTAAGTTGTTACTAGAGATGTGCACAACAGAAACAATTGGTTGTTTTGGATTTGTAGGTTAAGGTAATAATTTTGTTCATCATATTTGTTACGTTAGAATGATTCCTTTTCAGAATACGTTTTGTATATTCGGATTAGTTTTGTATATTCGTTTTTTTCAAATCGATTTGAAATTCAATTTTATCTGGAATTCAGATTTATCCGAAATTCGAATGTATTCCAAATTTGAATTTGCGGAAGATGGCTGTATTTGTTCTATTTTATTCAATTCTTAATCAAATCTATTTTTCTATTCTATTCTCCTGTGTTCCATTTTTTATTCTATTCTGTTTTATTCTATTCTTTTCTATCCTATTCCTTTATTTTCTGTTTCATTCTATTCTTTCTATTATATTATTTTATATCATATTCCTTTATTTTCTGTTCTATTCTATTCTTTTTTATTCTGTTCTATTCTGTTTAATTCTTTTATTTTCTATTTTATTATGTTTTCTATTCTGTTTTATCCCTTTCTAGTCTTTTATTTTATATTCTATTGTTTTCTATTCTGTTTTATTCTATTCCATTCTTTTATTTTCTATTCTAGTCTATTCTATTTGTTTCTATTCTTTTGTAATCTATTCTATTCAGCAGCCTAAGAAGGAATCATCATTTTATTTCACTTTTATACCTTGCTGTATTTATTGCAATATGTTTCCATTTCAAATTCAAATTCATTTTTATAATGAAACAATTTGCACATGTCCAGTTGTCACCAGAACAGGAATCCTGGCCCGTGTCTCTGGGTAAATACTTCCAGTGGGTGACCAAGATTCTTTTGATGATCACTTATCCATGGTTGTTTTCAATGTTGATGAACATTTTCCACAGATATGCACTGGAGGTGTAGTATGATTTATGGCCACATTTTATATATATATATATATATATATATATATATATATATATATATATATATATATATATATATATATATATATATATCTACCCTGTACTGGACACATACTTAGAGTGGAGTTTTTTTAGAAGTCTGTTTTTATTTAAATTCACTAAATTTATTATACTTTTGATTGGTAACTATTTGTTCCTCAGGTGGATAGGTGTGTGGTAGCTTTGCACTGTATTGTATTTTATTTTTTCTTTTACTATTTTTACCAATATATTTCTTATTGTATTACAATTGAGGCCTATAAGAAGGAACCTTTAGGATATTCATATTATAGTTGTAAAAGGTGAGGATCTCAATTATGTTGCAAATAATAGGGGTTCCACTGGTTCAGTTCTACTAGCATCAGAACTGGAATAGGGCAACAATCGGTCACCTGTTTCTGTGACAACAGTCTAATGTTGGGCATAGATGGGTCTTTTTTTTTTAAATGAACCTATTCCCCCATCCACACCAGCGAGGTGGATGGAGGAATCTTCCCTAATGTGCTATTGTTTTCTGACAGCGGGGACTCCTCCGCTGTCAGTATACACTGATCAGTGCTGCAGCCAATCTGCTGCAGTTGCTGATCGAACCAAAATGTTCCAACATTCCCATGAATGAAGCTGATTGTTAGATTAACAAGCGTTGAGGAGGAACAGCCATAGACGGATCAAAATTTGTCTGGTGCCTTCTGAATCTGACACATTTTGATCCATATGGCCAGCTTTAGAGTGGAATAACTCCACTTTGGAGAGATTTCCTCACACTTTGTGGTATATACAGGAGAGGAAGTAACAGGAAATCTCTTGACTCCGAGAGGGTTGGAGGCTGTTTTAGTTGCAAAGGGGGGGGAGGGCAACTTCATTTTAATGACTGTGGTTTTTGAAAGGGATATCCAGTAAGCTCATATGGGTGAGATGGTCAGGTGTCCACACGTTCACATTATGTATATTTGATAAACCTCTGAATGGCCCCTCTTAAGGGTAATAAAGTATACCTGAAGTTCAGCCTGACTTAAAGCTTCAATGTCAAAGCCCCACCTATCATTCAACAGTCCAGCCCCAAGGTTCCTATACTGGATTCTTGTATTTTTGGGGCAAGGATTTCCATGCCCTCTGTAAAGCAGGTGGGGCTCCTGGACAATGACGCCAAGGTAAATTTTACTAAAGATGTCCCCAGAAATTACATCGGACCTGCACATTTGCGCTATTAGTAAAGTGGGTAACAAGCTACTTTACTTACCCTTTCCTTCATCATCAGTGCTGAACACCAATCCAATCACAAATTCTCTGGGAAATTGACACTTTCAGGAGTGTCCCCAAGGTCCCCAGCAGATACCACTGCTTTCTCCCACTAACCTTGCGTCACCACTCTCTCCTGAAAGTATGTGGGATTGAAGGCAGGGGCCAGTGGCAGCTGCAAGCACCCTGGAGATCCACACTTCTGGAAGTGTTGGTTTCCTAGCAGACTTCAAGAGACTGCTTAGGAACACCTACTCCTCCAGACTAACACCCACCCAAAAATACATTTTGATACATGTATAATTCTAGAGTAGGGATGAGCCCACCCCCCCCCACCGGTTCGGTTTGCAGCAGAACATGCGAACAGGCAAAAAGTTTGTTCGAACACGCGAACACCATTGAAGTCTATGGGACACGAACGTGAAAAATTAAAAGTGCTGATTTTAAAGGCTTATATGCAAGTTGTTACCATAAAAAGTGGGGACCCGGGTCCTGCCCCAGGGGACATGTATCAATGCAAAAAAAAGTTTCAAAAACTGACGTTTTTCCGGGAGCAGTGTTTTTAATAATGCTTAAAGTGAAACAATAAAAATGAAATATTCCTTTAAAATATCATGCCTGGGGGGTGTCCTTATTATGCCTGTAAAGTAGCGCATTTTCCCCGTGTTTAGAACAATACCACAGCAAAATGACATTTCTAAAGAAAAAATGTCATTTAAAACTACTCGCGGCTGTAAAGTATTGTCGGGTCCCGGCAATATAGATGAAAATAATTGAAACAAAAAACAGCATGGGTCCCCCCCCCCTGTCCATTACCAGGCCCTTTGGGTCTGGTATGGTTATTAAGGGGAACTCAGCACCCAAATGTTAAAAAAAAATGGCGTGGGGGGTCCCCCAGGGCCCCAGGCACTATATACTATGAACAGCAGTATATATAATAATTGGTACCAGAACACTGTAAGCCCTCACAGGTACTCTTGGTGGGAGCAGGAACGGGCCCTGCTGTGAAATATTATATCAAGAATTGTAATTACATGCCCCTGTGAAACCGAGGCAGAAAAATTGGGCCTTTGGTGGTAGTGGTGGTGGTACCAGGACACTGTAAGTCCTCACAGTTACTCTTGGTGGGTGCAGGAAAGGGCCCTGCTGTGAAATATTATATCAAGGATTGTAATTACATGCCCCTGTTAAACGGGGGCAGAAAAATTGGGCCTTTGGTGGTGGTGGTGCCACAACACTGTGAGCCCTCACAGTTATTCTTGTTGGTAGTCAGCATAGGCAGTCTTCAAGGGATCCCACATCCATAGCAAATTCAATCAGTTACATCAGCATCAGGTGCTTGATAGCTGCTGATCCAAGACTGATTCTTTTTTATGAATGTGATCCTATCAATGGAGTCTGTGGACAGGCGCACTCTTTGATCCCTTACAGATCCTCCAGTAGCACAGAATGTGCATTCAGAAAGCACGCTGGATGCAGGACAGGCCAGTAGCTCAATTGCATATTGAGCTAGTTCTGGCCATTGGTCCATCCTCAAGACCCAGTAACCCAGTGGATGCTCTGTTGGAAAGGTCTCCAAGTCTGCTCTTGCCCCTAGATATTCCTGCACCATGTAATGCAGACGCTGGCGATGGTTGCTTGAACCGATCAGACCTTGGCGCTGAGGACTGAAAAATTGTTTAAAGGCATCGGTCAGCCGGCCACCTTCTCCACCGCTCTTCCTCTGACTGAATGAAGCTTCAGCAACACGTTGTCCAGCACCAGGAAATTGTAACCTCTCAGGGCTTGGAAATGCGTTGCACAAACCTTTCTTTAAGGCCTCCTGAAGATGTTTCATCCTCTGCTCCCTCTGCGAAGGTAGGTTGAGTTCTGCAACCTTACCCTTGTATAGTGGATCAAGAAGGGTTGCCAGCCAGTAATGATCTCTCTCCTTGATACTATGAATCAGAGGGAGGCCATACAGCATAAGTTTGCAGAGACATTCGATTCTGAGTCCTCTGGGTCACTAAGGATCACATAATCTGTAGCTACCTCCTCCCAGCCACGTACAACTCCTTGGGTTTCTAGGGACTGAAAACAATCCCTTGAAGACTGCTGCTGAGTGTTATCCTCTACATCCATGCTGACACAATCCTCCTCCCCCTCCTCTTCTTCCTGTGTGTTTGGCGGATTTGCAGGAATGCTATCTGGATCAAGGGGGCCTTGAGAGGTGATTCCACAAAGCGTGTGCTCCAACAGGAAGACTAGAGGGACAGTGTCACTGATGCATGCATTGTCGCTGCTCCCCATCCTTGTGGCCTCCTCAAATGGTGACAGGACAGTGCATGCATCCTTGATCAGTAGTCACTGGCGTGGTGAAAAGAAGCCAAGCTCCCCTGACCCTGTCCTGGAGCCATACTCACACAGGTACTCATTGATGGCCCTCTGCTGTGTACAGCCGCTGCAGCATTGCCAGCGTTGAGTTCCACCTGGTGGGCATGTCACAAAGGAGGCGGTTGGTGGGCAAGTTGCATTCCCTTTGAAAGTCAGCCAGCCTAGCACTGTCATTGTATGACCGGCGGAAATGACCACAGACTTTTCTGGCCTGCCTCAGGAGATCCTGTAAGCCTGGGTACCTACTCAAGAGAGAAGGTTGGTGCCATTGTCGCATACAACCATTCCTGGCTGAATCTGGTGTGGCGTCAACCACCTCTGAGCCTGCCCCAGCAGAGCTGACAGAATCTCTGCCCCAGTGTGGCTCCTGTCCCCTAGGCAGACCAACTCAAGCACCGCATGGCATGTTTTAGCCTGACTGCTTGCGTAACCCCTTACAGAGCACCGCTGGTTCAGAGGACAAATCTGCAGAAGAGGCCATAGAGGAATAAGAAGAGGAGGGGGTGGAGGAAAGAGCTGTGGTAGAATCACCACTAGAATTTTGGAGGCATGGTGGTGGAACAAGCTCCAACAACACTAAACCCTGTCCTGCATCCTTCCCAGCTGCCAGCAGAGTTACCCAGAGCGCTGTGAAGGAAAGGTAACATCCCTGCCCATGCCTGCTGGACCATGAGTCAGCGGTAATATGCACCTTACAGCTGACCGCCCTGTCCAACGAGGCCAAAACATTGCCTTCCACATGCCGGTAGAGAGCTGGAATGGCCTTCTGTGAAAAGAAATAGCATTTTGGAACCTGCCACTGAGGTACACCACATTCCACAAATTCACAAAAGGGGGCACAGTCTACCAGCTGAAAAGGCAGCAGTTGCAGTGCTAGCAATTTGGCCAAGCTAGCATTTAGACGCTGAGCATGTGGATGGTTGGGACCAATTTCTTTTTACGGTTCAGCAACTGGGGTAGGGAAATTTGTCTGCTAAAATCAGATGGTGGTGTACTGCTAGCAGATTGGCTGCAAGTACTTGGGAAACCTATTGCTATACCTTTTTTCCTATCAGTGCAGGTTTTTGAGAGCAATGGAAGTATAGTAGGGTTGGAGATCCCAGATAAGGAGCAAGGAGAAGTCCGCCTTTTTCTTTGATCTGGGTCTTTCAAGTGCTGTTGCCAACGGACTGCATGGCAGGTTGTCATATGTCTGGTCAAGCATGTGGTGCCCAAGCTGGTGCTGTTCTGGCTACGCTTGATCCGCTTCAGACATAGGTTGCAAACAGCAACGGTGCGATCTGCTGCACAAGTGTCGAAAAAGGCCCACACCTAGGAACTTTTGAAAGTCAGCAGGGAGTCAGCAGCGCCCTGCACCTGTGAAGCTCTGCGGTGTGATGCAATAGGGTGGCTGCTCTTAAGCTGCCCCCTAGAGGACATCCTGCTTCATTGGAGTTGTGCCTCCTCCTCCTCCTCTCAGGTACCCAAGTACAGTCAGTGACCTCATAATCCCCTCCCTCCTCGTCACTGGAGCAAACTTGGCAGTATGCTGCAGCTGGGGGAACATGGCTGCCAGTTTCTTGTCCTTCTTGGGTACCCCCTCTCTATAGGCTCACCTTACTCCCTTCCTCAACCTGGGAACCAACATCAGAGCCTTCAAATAAATCGCTGCGCATCCTCCATCAGCATGTATCCAACACTGTGGTTGAATAATTCTGGGGACTCCTCTGTGCATGATGGTGGGGCTATGGAAGGAGTGACTGTGGACAAGGAGCCGGTGGAATAGGTCGCTTTGGCAGCTGCATTGGAAGGCAATCTACTCTGAGCCTGGGTGACAGAGGATGAGGACGGTTTTGTTATCCACTCCACCAACTCTTCTGCATGTTCTGGCTCAATAACACAGCCAGCAGCAGAAAAAAAGGACAAGTGTGCTCCATGGCCACCTGCAGAGGATGCACCATGTCCAAGACCAGCACTGTTGACTGTAGACACAGAGGCTGCTTGCCCTCTTTTAGTGGCCTGTGAGCATCTGCCTCGCCTTGGTGGTCTTCCAGACATGATGTATATTTTGTTTTGCAACACCACACTACACTGTATTAGATACTGTGTACACCGCCTGCACTGTATTAGCAACTGTACTACGGTTGCACTGTACTGTGTACTGTGTACACCACCAGAAGTGTAGTAGAAACTGCACACACTCTATTAGATACTGTGTACACCGCCTGCACTGTATTATGAAATTGTACAACAGCTGCACTGTATTTTATACTGTGTACACTACCAGAAGTGTAGTAGTATCTCTATGTCCACACCAACAACACTACATACGGCCGCCTTGTAAGCAGCCTTATATAGTGTGGGACGTGGACTTAGTCACCCTGAGCCATGATTTGCCAAAGGCACCCTGTCTTTGGCCAGTTATGGCTCTCTTAGCAGAGGGCGCTCTGATTGGCCAAAGCATGCAGGTCAGGTGCATGCTTTGACCAATCATCATACAGCAATGCACTGTGATCTCGCAGTGCATTATGGGGTGTTCCGCGATGCTCTAATTTGCCCCATAATGTTCGCTCTTCGGCCTGAACATCAAGCTCATCCCTATTCTAGAGCATGCTCACTGATTGCATCAGGATTGAAAGCTCTTGAGAGGAGTACTGAGGCATGAAGGCAGGTGCAGTCTGCACTCCCCACTGCAGGTGGGGCTTGACCGAAGCTGCAATACAGAAGGGGAAGGAGGTTGGGAAGAACTTGGTCATAAGAAGACAGCTGTCTGATTGGTTGCTGGCACCACACGTGACTTCAGTGGCTATCTTGGGTCAGGCAGAGTCTATTTACGACTCTGGCTCCCGGATTGAGTGCACTTTATGGGAGCGGCTAGTATAGGGACAGGTTTCCCGTCTGGCAGGGACAGTGCTTAGAGATAGGGAAGGGTTTCCGGAGGAGCATAGACTACGTCCACCTCACCAGGAAGCTTCCTTTTTGGATGTGGACCAGCCAGGCCACATTTTGCTGCTTATTGCAGACACTGTCAGCATCTTTATAGTCTACAGACCACTGTTACAGTTCGTAAGTGGCTCCGGATGGTCGTGCCTACCCGCAGGCCCTAGTTGACTTGTGTTTTAACCTTTCTACAAAATATTGCCGTTGTCTAACTTGGACTCTGTGTTTATTGCCTTCCCCACTATGCTGCACCGTGCTCTCAGGCAGGATGTATGTACAGCACCCTGCTAGCCCCTCCCACCAGCCATGATCTGCCTTCTGCCCTAGAGAAGAGAGATCCAATGATGAGGTCATTGGGTTTAAAGAAAGAAAGGGTTTATTTAAAAAATTATTTAGTATGTTGATGAGGGGGGAAAAGGACCCGGGGAAAGCAAAAGATAAGCAGCTTAATCTCCAGCGTTAATCTCCAGCATTAGGCTCGGTTCAAACCTA
Source organism: Aquarana catesbeiana (assembly GCF_042186555.1). NCBI lineage: Eukaryota > Metazoa > Chordata > Amphibia > Anura > Ranidae > Aquarana > Aquarana catesbeiana. The sequence continues at coordinate 683,955,773 of NC_133326.1, forward strand.
CAGACCTTGTGCCTGCACGTCTCCATGCGCATTTATATGGACTGCCCTACTCACAAGAAACGTAGAAAGAATGTCTCTGACTATTTTCCAAAAGTACGCCGCACTGATCCACATGGTGCTGCAGCAACCGCATTGGGGCTACAGACTCAGCACAGGGAAACAAGTAGAGCTCCCCCTTGTGATTCTTCTTCATCAACTCACTTCTTATCTTTGTTGAGCGCTGCACCATGAGTGATCTAATTTTTCTTCAGACTCCACAATGATAAACTTGACATAAGATACAGAACAAGTTGGCATAAGTCCCGAAACTAAGTTGAGTGCCAATGGCTTAAAGGACTAAGTTCAGAGGAAGAAATGTATTTTCCTGCATGGATACCAGGCTGATGCAATTTTACCAAAATGCATATAAATTGCGAAATGTCAAGATTCAGATTACAGCAAAGAGCACTAGTCATGTGCCTAGGGCCTGGATACGGGGAGGGGGGAATCAGAGGGATGAGTGCCCCTTCTCAGCTAATAAATTTCAATTTTTTTGATGAGCGGTTTCCATGGCCCCTGGTTCGTTTTTGTGTCACCTCATTCAACGGCACAGACATTATGAAATGCCAATATACAGTTAAAACATCTAGCCAGCCGCCTAAGGCCAGAGAGGCTTCAAATGAATGACTAATCGCTTCGATTCTGGTGTTTGTCTCGCTGTTTTTGCAGCCATAGATCTCATATTCTGTTGCCTCTTTTTATTGTCAAGATACAGATTGCAGCCATGAAGTCTAATCAGTTGCCTGGGACAAGAGCCTGTTTAGAAGCCTGAGCGACTCTGTTAATGAATTAGTATTTATTTTCATCTTTCCAAAAGTTGGCCAATTAATTTTTAACGCGGGTGCACATATTAATATGACTGATCGCTGGGCTGTCAGTTCTGGAAAGGCTTACCATAGCGAAATATCTTGTATACTGCTAACTGTATGGGGCTAATGCATGTAATGATAGCATGAGCTGAACTTTAGTTTGATAGTCTCCTACTTAAAAGGTAACTCCACGTTTGTGGGGGAAAAAATATAGCATGAATTAAGAGGGGACTCTGATGGGAACGTGACTTCTCTGGACCAAACTCTTGGAGTTCCATTTTAAAAATATGGCGGCAGATTGAAGTGAAAAGCTGGCTTCTTTATTAAAATTAATTATAAAATGCCCTGTATAGTAGTTCCAAAATATACAGTGCATCCGGAAAGTACAGCGCTTCACTTTTTCCACATTTTGTTATGTTACAGCCTTATTCCAAAATGGACTAAATTCATTATTTTATCCTCAAAATTCTACAAATAATACCCCATAATGGCGTGAAAAAACGTTTGTTTGAAATTAGTTTTGCAAATTTATTAATAATAAAGAAAGAAAAAAAATTAGTATTCCCAGCCTTTGCTCAATACTACTTGTAAATGTTGAAGCACCTTTGGCACCAATTACAGCCTCGAGTCTTTTTGAGTATGATGCTACAAGCTTGGCTCACCTATTTTTGGGCAGTTTCTCCCATTCATCTTTGCAGGACCTCTCAGGCTCCCTCTGGTTGGATTGGGAGTGTCGGTGCACAGCCATTTTCAGATCTCTCCAGAGATGTTCAGTCGGGTTCAAGTCTGGGCTCTGGCTGGGCCTCTCAAGGACATTCATAGAGTTGTCCTGTAGCCATGCCTTTGTTATCTTGGCTGTGTGTTTAGGGTCGTGGTCTTTTTGAAAGATAAACCTTTGCCCTAGTCTGAGGTCCAGAGTGCTCTGGAGCAGGTTTTCATTAAGGATGTATCTTTCCCTTGATCCTGACTAGTCTCACAGTTTTTGCCACTGAAGAACATCCCCACAGCATGATGCTGCCACCACCATGCTTCACTGTAGGAATGGTATTGGCCAGGTGATGAGCGGTGCCTGGTTTCCTCCAGACATGACACTTGCCATTCAGGCCAAAGAGTTCAATCTTTGTTTCATCAGACCAGAGAATTTTGTTTCTCATGATCTGAGAGTCCTTCGGCTGCCTTTTGGCAAAAACCAGGCGTGCGGTCATGTGCCTGTTACTGAGGATTGGCTTCTGTCTGGCCACTCTACCATACAGGCCTGATTGGTGGAGTGCTGCAGAGATGGTTGTTCTTCTCTGGAAGGTTCTCCTCTTTCCACAGAGAAATGTTGTAGCTCTGTCAGAGTGACCATCAGGTTCTTGCTCACCTCCCTGACTAAGGCCTTTCTCCCCGATCGCTCAGTTTGGCCTTTTTACTCTAGGAAGAGTCCTGGTGGTTCCAAACTTCTTCCATTTACAGATGATGGAGGCCACTGTGCTTATTGGGACCTTCAATGCTGCAGAATTTTTTCTGTACCCTTCCCCAGATATGTGCATCAGTACAATCCTGTCTTGGAGGTCTACAGACAATTCCTTGAACTTCATTGCTTGGTTTGTGCTTTGATATCAATCAACTGAATTCACCACAGGTGGACTCCAATCAAGTTGTGGAAACACCTCAAGGATAATCAGTGGAAAAAGGATGCACCTGAGCTAAATTTTGAGTGTCATGGCAAGGGCTGTGAATACTTATGTACATGTGATTTTTTTCGTCTTTTATTTTTAATAAGGTTGCAAAGATTTTAAACAAACTTCTTTCATATTGTCATTATAGGGTATTGTTTGTAGAATTTTGAGGAAAATAATAAATTTAATCCATTTTGTAATAAGGCTGTAACATAACAAATAGTGGAAAAGGTGAAGCGCTGTGAATACTTTCCGGATGCACTGTACATATACTATAAATTAAAAGCATACATGTTAAAAGGACAATATTTCACAAATAAGAAAAATGTATCAAATTTATTCTATACATATTTCTATGGTTTACTTGAATATCCTATTAAACTTGATCCTTGCAGGCACATAATGTTGGCTTAGTCTGTAACTTTAGCTGCCTTTCTTTGTTCTCCTGGAACACTATGTCACTTCAGGACTTCCACATTCATCTCTTCCATTCAAGGGCTTCTTTGCGATAAGTAAGGAACCATGTTTTCGATCCTTAAAATGGTTGCCCTTAGCTGATATTCTATGCACACTCTGTACTTTGCTTGGAAACAGCTGAGATGTGCCAAGAAGACACACAAAACATATACTTTGTCTTTTCAGATCAGCAATGAACTGATCCGACTCTGCAGCCGAGAGATTTCCCTTGATCACATCTTCGATGGGTACATCGCCTCTAGTCGCCAGGTGTTGAACGACTGTATCCTGTGCTGCACGGCTTGGAAGGAGCAGTACATGAGAGCAATGCAGGTCCATCAAAGGTGCGTACAACAAAGAAGGAACAGCCATGGGGTAAATATACACTCTACTGTTCAACTCAAAACTAGAATTTAAATCCAGTTGAAGTTATAGTTTAAATCAGCTAAACACTTTCAAAATCTCAGAGTTTAAAGTCTTAGGCCTCATTCACACAGCTAAACTGGCTTGGTGAGGCATGTATACTGAGAAGATCTACTGCCATAAGCGCAGGTGTATGTAGATAGCCATGGCCAGAAAGCCTGTACAAATCAATGATAGGCTGCTAGTGCCAGGAGCCATGGCTATTCACTGTTATAAGCGTATACCCCTATGTATACCCTTATGTACATTGAGAGGTTACATGCACTTAGGGGCAGAAGATCATCCTAGGATGCAATCTGTCTGCATCCAGGGAAATTATATGGCGTTTGTGTTTCCATCTTAGTTTCAAGTAGAAAAATCAGCATGCATGTTCATACTAAAAATATAGGATAAGCATCAGTGGTGTATATAGGTTTTGTGCTGCCCTAGGCCTGACTAAACATGTGCACCCCCTAATTTAAATATGACCCATCCCTTCCTGTTAAGGCCACACCCCTTCCTTTTTAAGACCTGCCCTGTCATCTTCATGGGAGGAAGACAGAGGGATGCCATGGGAGAAGGACAGAGAGATGCCATGGGAAGAGGACAGAGTGGGAGGAGAACAAAGGGAGGCCAGAGAGGGATGCCACAGGAGGAGGACAGAGCGGGAGGAGGACAGAGATACGCTGTGGGAAGAGGACAGAGAGGGACGTCGCGGGAGGAGGACTGAGAGGGACGTCGCAGATGGAGGACAGAGGGGGACACTGTGGGAAGAGGACAGAGGGGGACACCGTGGGAAGAGGACAGAGGGGGACACCGTGGGAAGAGGACAGAGGGGGACACCGTGGGAAGAGGACAGAGGGGGACACTGTGGGAAGAGGACAGAGGGGGACACCGTGGGAAGAGGATAAAGGGACGCCGTGGGAAGAGGGCAGAGGGACGCCGTGGGAAGAGGGCAGAGGGACGCCGCTGGAAGAGGACAGAGAGGGAGGCCGTGGGAAGAGGACAGAGAGGGACGCTGTGTGAAGAGGACAGAGAGGGATGCCGTGGGAAGAGGACAGAGGGGGACGCCATGGGAAGAGGACAGAGGGGGATGCCACAGGAGGAGGATAGAAGGGGAGGAGGGCAGAGATACGCTGTGGGAAGGGGACAGAGAGGGACGCCGCAGATGGAGGACAGAGGGGGACACCGTGGGAAGAGGACAGAGGGGGACACCGTGGGAAGAGGACAGAGGGGGACACCGTGGGAAGAGGATAGAGGGGACACCTTGGGAAGGGGGCAGAGGGGGACACCGTGGGAAGAGGACAGAGGTGGACACCATGGGAATCGGACAGAGGGGGACACCGTGGGAATCGGACAGAGGGGGACACCGTAGGAAGAGGATAGAGGGGGACGCCATGGGAAGAGGACAGAGGGACACCGCTGGAAGAGGACAGAGAGGGAGGCTGTGGGAAGAGGACAGAGAGGGACGCTGTGTGAAGAGGACAGAGAGGGACACCTTGGGAAGAGGACAGAGGGGGACGCCGTGGGAAGAGGACAGAGGGGGACGCCCTGGGAAGAGGACAGAGAGGGACGCTGTTGGAAGAGGACAGAGAGGGACGCTGTGGGAAGAGGACAGAGGGGGACGCCTTGGGAAGAGGACAGAGGAACACCGCGGGAAGAGAACAGAGGGACACCGCGGGAAGAGAACAGAGGGAGATGCTGTGGGAAGAGGACAGAGGGACATCGTGGGAAGTGGAGGGGGGAGGAGAGGGGGGATGCCATAGGAAGAAGACAGAGGGGGACGCCGTGGGAAGAGGACAGAGGGGGATGCCATGGAAAGAGGACAGAGAGGAAAGCCGTGGGAGGAGGACAGCGAGGGACGCTGTGTGAGGAGGACAGAGAGGGATGCCGTGGGAGGAGGACAGAGAGGGACACCGTGGGAGGAGGACAGAGAGGGACGCCATGGGAGGAGGACAGAGAGGGACGCCAGGAGAAGAGGACAGAAAGGGACGCCGTGGGAGGAGAACAGAGAGGGATGGCCGCAGGAGGAGAACAGAGAGGGACAGCTGCAGGAGGAGAACAGAGAGGGACGGCCACAGGAGGAGGACAGAGAGGGACGCTGCGGGAGGAGGACAGAGAGGGACGTTGTTTTGGTCAATAAGGCCTAGAGATTAGTAGGCACTTCCTAATGGCTCAGTTCTTAGGAACAGTAATGGATAATGGCCAACTGACCCTCTTACCAGACCCAGCGAAAGCTCAACAGTTATCCCTCTGGCTGGACGTTTACTCACTCTGGGTTGCCCAGGCTGACTCTAGTCAGTAGTGTAGCATGTCTGTACCCTGCCAGCGGCTCTGTCTTTCTCCCCCTTTGTTGGTGTGGGTACAGAGTGGCTCCCTCTCTGGTGATGCAGGTACAGTGTGGCTCCCTCTGGTGATGCAGGTACAGCGTGGCTCCCTCTCTGGTGGTGCGGGTACAGCGTGGCTCCCTCTCTGGTGGTGCGGGTACAGCGTGGCTGTCTCTCTGGTGGTGCGGGTACAGCGTGGCTCTCTCTCTGGTGGTGCGGTTACAGCGTGGCTCTCTTTCTGGGGTGCGGTTACAGCGTGGCTCTCTCTCTGGTGGTGTGGGTACAGCGTGGCTCTCTCTCTGGTGGTGCGGGTACAGGGGTACAGCGTGGCTCTCTCTGTGGGTTCCCCCTGCGAAGTCCTCTCTTTTTCTCTTCTCCTGTAGCACTCTGCTTTTTGCCGGGTTCCAGGTTGTCTCCCCCCTCAGACTGCATGCATTCTGGGTGACTGTAGCCTGCTGTCTGTGGACACACTGGGGCCGCCAATCTTCCGGGACTACATTTCCCATGATCCCCTCCCCCCCAATGTCTTCTGATGTCCCTCTGCTTTGGCCAATTGGGAGGGGGAATCAGAGCGGGCAGAAAGCTGAGCGGTATCGCGGGGATCTCGTTTAGAGCCGCTCTCTCTCTTCTCCTGTTCAGCTGACAGGTGAAAGGGGAGGAGGGCGAGCGGGGGAGATACAGACACTGTGTAGCTCTCCTCTCCCTGTCACAGTGCCACTGCGGAGCTGGCAAATGGAGCAGGGGAAAACATGGGGGGACGGCACCCACTACAACTGCTTCCTGGTGTCACCCAGGTGTGGTCCGCCCCCGACCCCCCCCCATAGTGATGCCACTGGATTTAGATGTAATCCCCTGATGGCAGCCCTGTGTGCTTCAGAGGGTACTTCAGATTTTTTCATTTCATGGGGGGGCACCTTTAGGTTAGCATTAGGTTAGCTGGTAAGAGATATCAAATACTTGTTTAATTTACACAACAAAAAATTACTGATAAAGGGCACTTTTCAAAGATTAAGTTTTCCCCCCTGGACTTTGGCAGGATGCCATCAGGATTCCATCTCTCAACAGGGCAACAGGAAGAATGCCTTCTTACATTGGTGATCAGTGGAAGGAACGTATGCTCCCTTTCATGGACAATGGGAGGCAGAATTACCCTTTACACTGATGTTAAGTTGGAGGAGGAATGTCCCTTACATTGGTAGTCAGAAGAAGAATGCCTCTTACATCGGTGTCAGTTGGAAGAAGAATTCCCTCTAACATTGGTGTCAGCATTAGGAAGATTGCCCACTTAAATTAGTGTAAGTGGGGGAAAAAAATGCCCCTTAATTTGGTGTCAGTAAGGGGGGGGGGGGGGGGGATGCTTCTTACATTGGAAATCAGTGTTCAGAAGCATGCCCCTTAGTTTGTTCTCAACGTGAGGAAGAATGCTCCCTTGCTTTTGGTAGCCAGTTGAAAAAAGAATGCAATCTTACATTGGTAGGCATTTGGGACGAAGAATGTCCTCTTACATTGGTGGTCAGTGGGAGGAGGAGCGCACCCTTACATTGGTGGTCAATGGGAAGAAAGAAGCCCCCCTTTGTTGGTGGTCAGTGGGAAAAAGAATGCCCCCTTACATTAGTGGTCAGTTCGAGGAAGAATACCACCTTACATTGGTGGTCAGTGGTAGAAAGAGTACCGCCTTACATTGGTGGTCAGTGGGAAGAAGAATTTCCCTTTCATTGGCGTCAGTGGGAAAATCAATGTCCACTTACACTAATGTCAATGAGAAAAAAAGGTCACCTAACATTGGTGTCAGTAAGGTAAGGAAAGCCCTTTACCTTGACATCTGTGGAATAAAGAATGCCCACTTACATTGGTGTCAGTGGGGGAAAGAATTTTCGCTTACTCTGGAATAAGTTAAAAGAATGCCTCTTACATCGGTGTTAATTGAAAGAAGAATTCCCTCTAACATTGGTGTCAGCATGAAGAAGATTGCCCACTTACAATGGTGTAAGTGAGGAAAAATGCCCCTTACATTGGAAATCAGTGTTCGGAAGCATGCCCCTTAGTTTGCTCTCAGTGTGAGGAAGAATGTCATTGTGAGGAAGAATTGCTTTTGGTGGTCAGTTGATAAAATAATGTCATCTTTTCTCATTTGTAAGCAGTTGGGAGGAAGAATGTCCCCTTATATTGGAGGTCAATTAGAAGAAGAATGCCCCTTACATTGGTGGTCAGTGGGAGGAAGAGAGCACCCTTACATTGGTGGTCAGTTTGAGGAACAATAACACCTTACATTGGTGGTCAGTGGGAGAAAGAAGCCCCCTTTGTTGGTGGTCAGTGGGAAAAAGAATGCCCCTTACATTAGTGGTCAGTTCGAGGAAGACTACAACATTACATTGGTGGTCAGTAGGAAGAAAGAAGCCCCCTTTGTTGGTGGTCAGTGGGAAAAAGAATGCCCTCTTACTTTAGTGGTCAGTTCGAGGAAGAATACCACCTTACATTGGTGGTCAGTGGGAAGTAGGAAACCCCCTTTCACTTGGGGTCAGTGGGCGCAAGAATGCCGCCTTACATTGGTGGTCAGTGGGAAAACAATGCCATTTACATTAGTGTCAGTTGGAAGAAGAATTCCCTTTTACTCGGATGTCAGTGTGAAAAGAAGGTCTCCTAACATTGGTGTCAGTAGGGGAAAGAAAGCCCTTTACCTTAGTTTATGTGGGATAAAGAAAGCCTGTTTACATTAATGTCAGTGGGACGAAGAATGCCCACTTACATTGGTGTCAGTGGGGGAAAGTATTTTCGCTTACTCTGGAGTTAGAAGAATGCCTCTTACATCAGTGTCAGTTGGAAAAAGAATTCCCTCTAACACTGGCATCAGCATGAGAGAGATTATCCACTTACAAAAATGCAACTTACTTTGGTGTCAGTTGAAGGAAGAATGTCCCCTTTCTTTTGTGTCAGTGGGATAAAGAAGGTCTCCTTACATCCGTGGTCAATGGGTTTAAGACTGCCCCCTTAAATTGGGGATCAGTGTAAGGAAGAATGCCTCCTTACAGTGGTGTCAGTTGGGTGTAGTACTTTCTCCTTACAGTGGGGATCAGTGGAAGGAAGAATGCCACCTTGCATTGATAGTCAGTGGGAGGACAAATACCCTGTTACATGTGTGGTTAGTGGAAAGAAGAATGTCTCCTTATATTGGTGTCATTAGGAGGAAGAATGTCTTGTGCATAGATGGTCATTGGAAAAATCCCCCCTTCAATTGGGGTCAGTGGAAGTAGGCATACCCCCTACATTGGTGTGAGTTGAGAGTTGGGAAGAAGAAGGCCTCCTTACATTGCTGTAAGCAGGAGAAAGAACATTCTTTACATTGTGGGTTAGCTGGGAGAAGAATATCCCCTTACATTGGTGTCAGTTAAAGGAAGACTCAATAATGAGGATATTTGCCAGCATACCACAGATCGTCAGGTAGCGTCCAACCATTTTTTTATTGAAGCATGATGACATTACAGAACAGGTAGTATTAGTTAAAGGAAGAACACCCCTTTTATTGGTGTCAGTGACAGGAAGAATTCCCCTTACTTTGGTGTCACTTGGAAGAGAAATAAAAACCCTGTACATTTGTGTCAGTTAGAGCAGTCTTTTTCAACCAGGATGCCTTGAGGTTTCTTCAGGGGTGCCTTGGCAAAATGCCTAAAAATTGCCCCAAAATTGTATACAAGCCGGTGGGTGGAAACCTGCCTTTTAGTTACACAAAGGTTTTCATTGTACATCATTCCAACCTTCAAGCTGCCAACCTCCTAATGATTAGGAATGGGCAACAGTTCGGCCCGAGCATAGGTTCGGGCCGAACTTTAGCTGTTTGGAGTTCAACAAACAGCTGAACAAATGTGTAGTTCGACCATTTGTTCGCCCCCCCTGAACCGACCACAATGCATTGCGGTGCTGAACAGTGCATTGCAAGCCCTGATTGGCTGAAGCAGTGAAAACTGTAGGCAATCAAGGCACAGAGCACTGTCAGAGTCATGATTGGACACTGTCATCATGACTTTATCCAATCATGGCTCATTCCCGCCCCACAGTATAAAAGAATTTTTTTAATGGCAGCCATTTTCAGAGAGAGAAATAGAACAGGGCTCTGTTCAGTGCTATCAGTTAGTGTTCTATACTGTCCTATTTTGCTTCAATTGTCAGTGTAGAATATTAGTTTAGTGTCAGTCTAGGGATAGTGTGAGTGTAGTAAGGAGGACCATCATTCAGCTTTGCATAGTGTGCAGCTAGAGTAGGGACAGCTCAGATAGTTTCACTGTAGTGTAGTGAGACCGTGTCATTCATACATACATTAGTGTGGAGTAGGGACAGCTCAGATAGTTTCAGTATAGTGTAGTGAGACCGTGTCAGTAATCTTGACATTAATGTATAGCTAGAGTAGGGACAGTTCAGATAGAGTCAGTGTAGTTGAACGCGTCTGTTTGATTACGTTACTGCCAGTTTACTGCCATTTACTTTTGTGTGCGTTAATGGCAGTTTAATGCCATTTACTTCTGTGTGTGTTATTGCCAGTTTAACGCCATATCGTTTTGGGTGCGTTACTGCCAGTTTAACGCCATATCGTTTTGGGTGTGTTACTGCCAGTTTAACGCCATATCGTTTTGGGTGCGTTACTGCCAGTTTAACGCCATATCGTTTTGCGTGCACTACTGCCAGTTTAACGCCATATCGTTTTGCGTGCGCTACTGCCAGTTTAACGCCATATAGTTCTGTATGCGTTACTGCCAGTTTAACACCATATAGTTTTGCATGTGTTACTGCCAGTTTAACGCCATATAGTTTTGTGCGTTACTGCCAGTTTAACGCCATTTACTTCTGCGTGCGTTACTGCCAGTTTAACGCCATATAGTTTTGGGTGCGTTACTGCCAGTTTAATGCCATATAGTTTTGGGTGCGTTACTGCCAGTTTAACGCCATATCGTTTTGCGTGCGCTACTGGCAGTTTAACGCCATATAGTTTTGTGCGTTACTGCCAGTTTAACACCATATAGTTCTGTGTGCGTTACTGCCAGTTTAACACCACGTAGTTCTGTGTGTGTTACTGCCAGATTAACGCCATATAGTTCTGTGTGCATTACTGCCACTTTAACGCTATATAGTTTTGAGTGTTACTGCCAGTTTAACGCCATTTACGTCTGTGTGCGTTACTGCCAGTTTAACGCCATATAGTTTTGCGTGCGTTACTGCCAGTTTAACGCCATATAGTTCTGTGTGAATTACTGCCAGTTTAACGCCATATCGTTTTGCGTGCGTTACTGCCAGTTTAATGCCATATGGTTCTGTGCGTCACTGTACGTTTGGCGCATTATATCGCAGTATATTATTACATTGGAGGTCAGCTGAAGCAGGAATGTGCATTATTATTATTATTATTATAATACAGGATTTATATAGCGCTAACAGTTTGCACAGCGCTTTACAAAATAAAGGGAGACAATAAAACCACAATACAATTCAATACAAGAGGGTTAGGAGGGACCTGGTTCTACTAAGGAGGGGCTGGTGAAACAAAAGGTAGTAACTGTGAGAGATGAACTTATGAAGGAAGTAGAAGATTCGGTCGTTAGCTGAAGGCAGGATAGGCCTCCCTGAAGAGATGAGTTTTCTAGAGACTAGAGAGCAGGAGGTCTTGGGAGGAGTGGAGAGGACTGTTTGGGTGATATTTGGAGATAAGATTGGTGATGTAGCTCGAGGCAGAGTTGTGAGTGGCTATGTATGTTATTGTTAGTGTTTTACATTTTTAGGCAATGGGAAGCATCGAAGGATGAGACTAGAGAGCAGGAGGTCTTGGGAGGAGTAGAGAGGACTGTTTGGGTGAAATTTGGAGATAAGATTGGTGATGTAGCTCGGGGCAGAGTTGTGAGTGGCTATGTATGTTATTGTTAGTGTTTTAAATTTTTAGGCAGTGGGAAGCCAGTGGAGGGATTGGCAGAGAGGGGTGGCGGATACGGAACGGTTGGTAAGGTGGATGAGTCTGGCAGCCGCATTCATGATAGACAGCTTGCAAAGAGGTAGTCCAATGAGGAAGGAGTTAAAATAGTCAAGGCGAGAGATAACGAGGGAGTAAATAAGTTGCTTAGTGGTTCCAGCGGTTAGAAAGGGGCAGATTTTGGAGATGTTACTGAGATGAAGTCTGCAAGATTTGGACAGCGATTGGATCAGAGTCCAAGATTACACCTAGCACCCTGGCATGAGGGGAGGGACTGATAGTTGTATTATAGATCTTGATGGAGAAGTCAGGGGAGGGGGCACAGGCTGGAGGAAAAATTATGAGCTCAGATTTAGAAAGATTGAGTTTGAGGAAGTGGTGTGACATCTATGCTGATATGTCGGTTAGTAAGTTAGTAATGTGAAAGGAGACGGAAGGAGTGAGGTGAGGAGTAGAGAGATAGATTTGTGTGTCATCAGCATAGAGATGGTACTGGAAGCCATGGGAGTTTATTATTTGACCAAGGGAGGAAGTGTAAATGGAGACGAGGAGGGTTCCGAGGACAGAACCTTGAGGTCCTCCTACAGAAAGAGGAAGTGGAGAGGAGGAAACAGAGTAATAGGTAACACTGAAAGAGAGCTGTGATAGATAGGAGGAGAACCAGGAGAGAGCAGAGACTTTACGTTGATGTTCTTTACATTGTTGGTTTGTGTAGTGCCCAGGTAAATTGATATCGGTTATTTACCCAAGAACAGGAGCCACCCGACTTGACCACTACAGCTCGTTCCAGTGGGGCCCTGGTCACCCAGACAAGAGCTTGGCATTATGGCTCCAGTCCACACATAAAGTATCCTATAAATGTGGTTTATAGGCACATTTAGCAGTATGCAAATAGTTCTAGAGCAGGGGTGTCAAAACTTTTCACCTTCTTGGGCAACATTGGAAGTTGAGTAACTGTCACGGGTCACACATAAAATACACTAACAATAAGGATAGCTGTTTAGCATTTCCTCCTGCCACTCTCAGCGGGTAGGTGCGGCTGCCATGGCCGTTCACTATAATAATAACAGGTGGCCGGCGGCTGCTCCTATTTGCGGACCTCTGCACAGCCAGCAATTACCTGCGGTGACTTTGCGTCCAGCAGGTAATCACTGGCTGTGTAGAGAGCCACGAATAGGTGCGGCTGCCAGTGAACCGTCATTATAGAGAGCCGCAGGAAGAACTGCTGCTACAATTTGCACCAGGCCTAATTGCCGATGTGAATGTAGCCCCTGTATGTGCTGTGTGGGAAAGTAAAGGAGGGGCGCAGCCTAACCCAGGACACCCCTAGATCTGGCCATGCTGCAGTTACTTACCTGGTGCCCCTGCATTCCCTGCTGCTGGTGCTTTTCCAAAAATGTAAGCCCCGTCAATGTAGGCTGTCGCGGCTGCTATGTTTGCACGGCATCCCTGGTGTCCTTACAGATGAACATGGGCCGGACTTGTCTGTTGGCTACTGTGGCTGCTGTTCTTGTATGGCATCCCTGATGTTCCTAAAGATGAGCATGGGCCAGACTTGTCTGTCGGCCACTGTGGCTGCTATCCTTGCACGTCATCCCCGGTGTCCCTACAGATGAGCATGGGCCAGACTTGTCTATGTCAGCCACAGTGGCTGCTGTGCTTGCACGGCATCCCCGGCGTCATCCAGACGAACCCGAGATGCAGGTTGGACACCCCTGTTATAGAGATTTAATTAGTGACCATAATGTATTCAAATCAGATTTGGATGAATTATTTTTACCTCCCCTGAAATCAGTTGTTTCCATAAAACATTCTGATGTATTGATCCAATACTCTATACTCTACAACATTGTATAGCATTAGGGTAATTTCTTAAATGTGTTGACATCTTCCAGTTTTAATTGGTAATTAAAATCATTAGCAATGTTCTTTATCACATTTCGGAGTGCGATCCACCAACTGACAACACTCTCTGTGTGTTACAAAGAAGACAATGCTGTGCAGTCAGTCAGTCCTTCTTATTATTATTTCATTACTTTAAAGGTTTTCCAACGTCGGATGGGTTTTGGATCAAACAAGTATTTTTGCACAAGTGGACGCCTTTATACAACGCTGCAAAGATCTACTGGAGGTATGAACTTAACTTAATTCTTTCATTTACATTAGAGCTGTTCCTCTCTATATCCAGGGTCTCCAAGCTTACTCAGCAAATGGCCTTCAGACTTTAGGGGGGCTGGACTTTAAACAAGGGAAGTAGAAAATACCTCAGCGTCAGTGGAAGTATACAATGCCTCAGACTTGGTGGCACTGATGCCTGTGATCAATAGGAGGAAGAATAGTGTACCATTGTTGGTGTCAATATAAGAGTGGAAGGAATGGTGCTTCATCATTGGTGTCAGTGGAAGGAGTTATGCTTCAATGTTGGCATCAGTGGGAGGAATAGTGCCTCATTTTAGTGGGAGGAGTAGTCCCCAAGGGCTGGATAATGGCAAGCCAAGGGCTGCATTCGGCCAGTGGTCCGCAGTTTAGAGGCCAGTGCTCTATGTCCTCACAGATAGATGAAGGCTATGAGTCTTACCTCCTCTTGCAGGGTGATACATACAGAAGGAAGCTATGAGTCTGTCCTCCTCCTGCAGGGTGATACAGACAGAAGGGAGCTATGAGTCTGTCCTCCTCCTGCAGGGTGATACATACAGAAGGGGGCTATGAGTCTGTCCTCCTCCTGCAGGGTGATACAGACAAAAGGGAGCTATGAGTCTGTCCTCCTCCTGCAGGGTGATACAGACAGAAGGGAACTATGAGTCTGTCCTCCTCCTGCAGGGTGATACAGACAGAAGGGGGCTATGAGTCTGTCCTCCTCCTGCAGGGTGATACAGACAGAAGGGAGCTATGAGTCTGTCCTCCTCCTGCAGGGTGATACAGACAGAAGGGGGCTATGAGTCTGTCCTCCTCCTGCAGGGTGATACAGACAGAAGGGAGCTATGAGTCTGTCCTCCTCCTGCAGGGTGATACAGACAGAAGGGAGCTATGAGTCTGTCCTTCTCCTGCAGGGTGATACAGACAGAAGGGGGCTATGAGTCTGTCCTCCTCCTGCAGGGTGATACAGACAAAAGGGAGCTATGAGTCTGTCCTCCTCCTGCAGGGTGATACAGACAGAAGGGAACTATGAGTCTGTCCTCCTCCTGCAGGGTGATACAGACAGAAGGGGGCTATGAGTCTGACCTCCTCCTGCAGGGTAATACAGACAGAAGGGGGTATGAGTCTGCCCCTCTTTGTACAGGGTGATGTAGAGAGATGGAAACTATAACACACATTTGGAGTCAGGAGAGCCGTGTGAGTGACAGGTTGTTGATCACGGTGTTCGGTCTGTTCCCTCGGCTGGCAGTTAATAATTTTGGTGCCTCCTGCCTCAGTCCCTATTATAGCCCCTATTCAGCTCTGCAGCAGGGAGCTGTTAGTGGCCGCATTTGCGTGGCCTGTTGCTTTGGCGATGGAGCATGTATCAGACACTTCCAAAAACTCAGTGTAAAATGAGGGATAACCGTAAAGAAAATGTGACCATTATCATTCTGATGAAGCCGAGGGATGACCATGCTGAGTGATGAAGCCTATATAAGAAGTGTGTGCCGTAATTAGCCATGTCAATGGTTAGCTGCGGAGCAATTCCAGTTGTCATTAGCGCTCATTATTGCATGCAGAGCTTTTTCAATACATTGGGAACTCTCCACTTTACCATTAGCCGATCACCCATTTTTCATTTTTTTTTTTTTTTCCCCGGTTGCCCATCTGCGGAAATCATAGGAGCTGCAGCATTTGCCAAGCAATTTCACTTGTGCTAATGTGCTAGCCAAAAATGCTTGCAAATTACCGTAGTCTGTTTTTTCATTTCAAGCAAAGGTTGCTGGGGTGCACCAAAGAGCATCTGTAATTTAAAGATAAAGTTTAATCTGCTTATGTATTTCCTCCCCCAATTCATCCTGTCCCCTCCTCATCAACATGCTAAGGAGACTTTTAAATACAGCCTTTCTGTTTTTATTACGTACCTAATGTTAGATCCAGTGACATCATTACTGGGTCTCTGTGCTTCTCTATGTAATTCAGGCAGATCATGGCTGGTGGGAGGGGCCAGGAGAATGCTCTATATAGACTCCTGAAAGCAAGAAGTCTGTTTTAACACTCCCATTTGATGTTGAACCTTTATGACCGAAAGAACTGAAAACTACTGAATGAAGGGGGCGGTCCATGGACAGTCCAGTTGGGGAGGAAAAAGATTAGATCAGGTGTCTCTAAGGGCCAAATCCGGCCCACTGCAAGGTTTTATCAGGCCCACAGCTGGGGTCAGTGGCCTCTCTCACAGGTCTTCAGGTCAGTCTACGTTTCCGTTTCTTGCCAGCCTAACAGTCCATCCCCATCAGAGTGCCCTGTTACATGAAATTCCTCATCCAACTCCCCCTTACATGAAAGTCCTTATCACAATCCCCCTTACATGAAAGATCCCATCAAAGTCCCCCCTTCCATGAAAGTCCTCATCAGACTCCCTCCTTACCTGAAAGATCCCATCAGACTCCCCCTTCTATGAAAGTCCTCATCAGACTCCCCCTTCTATGAAAGTCCTCAACAGACTCCCCCTTCCATGAAAGTCCTCATCAGACTCCCCCTTCTATGAAAGTCCTCAACAGACTCCCCCTTCCATGAAAGTCCTCATCAGACTCCCCTTCCATGAAAGTCCTCATTAGACTCCCCCTTCCATGAAAGTCCTTATCAGACTCCCCCTTCCATGAAAGTCCTTATCAGACTCCCCCTTACCTGAAAGATCCCATCAGACTCCCCTTCCATGAAAGTCCTCATCAGACTCCCCCTTCCATGAAAGTCCTCATCAGACTCCCTCTTCCATGAAAGTCCTCATCAGACTCCCCCTTCCATGAAAGTCCTCATCAGACTCCCCCTTCCATGAAAGTCCTCATCAGATTCCCCTTCCATGAAAGTCTTCATCAGACTCCCCCTTCCATGAAAATCCTCATCAGACTCCCCCTTCCATGAAAGTCCTCATCAGACTCTCCTTTACATGAAAGATCCCATTAGAGTCCCCCCTTACATGAAAGTCTTCATTCGACTACCCCTTACATAAAAGATCCCATCAAAGTCCTCCTTACATGAAAGATCCCATCAAAGTCCCCCTTACATGAAAGATCCCATAAAAGTCCCCCTTCCATAAAAGTCCTCATTAGACTCCCCCTTTCCTGAAAGATCCCATCAGACTCCCCCTTCCATGAAAGTCCTCATCAGACTCCCCCTTCCATGAAAGTCCTCGTCAGACTCCCCCTTCCATGAAAGTCCTCGTCAGACTCCCCCTTTCCTGAAAGATCCCATCAGACTCCCCCTTCCATAAAAGTCCCCATCAGACTCCCCCTTCCAAGAAAGTCTTCATCAGACTCCCCCTTCCATGAAAGTCCTCATCAGACTCCCCCTTCCATGAAAGTCCTCATCAGACTCCCCCTTCCATGAAAGTCCTCATCAGACTCCCCCTTCCATGAAAGTCCTCATCAGACTCCCCCTTCCATGAAAGTCCTCATCAGACTCCCCATCACATGAAAGATCCCATCCTACTCCCTCTTACATGAATGTCCTCATCAGACTACCCCTTACATGAAAGATCCCATCAGAGTGCCCCTTTACATGAAAGTCCTCATCAGACCTTCCCTTACTTGAAAGATCCCATCAGAGTTCCCTCTTAAATGAAAGTCCTCATAAGACTCCCCCTTACACGAAAGATCCCATCAGAGTCCCCACTTCCATGAAAGTCTGTCCAGATCAGAGTCCCCCTTACATGAAATTCCCCATTAGAGTTCCCCTTACATCAGGGTCCAGATCAGAGTCTCGTCAAGATTTATAAAATATATGATGTGGCCCTTGTACTGAAAACTTTGGGACATCCCCGAATAGATGGTGGACATCCTCCAGCCAGGAAATGAGGTGGGCTCTATCTGACTTGCTGCAGCTTCTAATGCACATTGTGAGAGGCTCAGAGTGTGCAGTGAAATCAGAGTAAGTCATTTCTGTACAACTGTGCAAGACTGAAGAGAAGCCTGGAATCCAGATTTAAAACAGAATCAAGTTTTTTTCCTTTTCTTTAAAGGAGAAGCCGGGCCAAAGCTCTTTTGACAAACTTTTCCTGTGGTTCACAGGAGTGCACTTTGTTCTGTACTCCTGTGACCCATATTCAGGTGACTGCAGGCTAAAGTCCACTGTCGGCTGAAATCACAGAGCCAGTCCAGACTCTGGAGGGATCCTGACAGTAATGTTGGGACCCACCCAAATGCCTGGACCCGCAGCTGGCTCAGCCTTTCAGCGCGTTGCTGAGATAATGAACCAGTCGTTCTCGCCCCCTCCACAGAGCGGCGCTCCATTGAGCAATGGGAGAGCAGAGCAGAGAGCCAGTGACTGACAGTCACCCCTCTGTGCCCAGAGAGGACCCGAGAACTGAGCAATCAGCAGTCTTGGATTGCTCAGTTCTCAGTGCAGAGCCAGTAGGGGACAGATGCAGCATTTTACCGAAGCTGCATCCACCTAGGTAAGTATAAATGTTTATTTTTTTGAAAACCCACACTTCTCTTTTGAACAGTAAAATATAGGGCAGAAATATAAAACTACTGCTTTAGCTACAATACTCAACTTAAGGCTGGGTTCACTCCATTGCAAATTGGATGTGGGTTCCCCGCATTCAATTCACAATAGCAGGTGATTTTGTCTGGCTCTATATGGAGCCGGTTCACATATATACGCAGCGGGTCTGGTGCGTTTTGCAGAAAAACACTGTGCGTCTTTTGGTCCGTTTCAGGTTCAATTTCAGCCCAAATTTTGGGCTGAATTCAGACCTGAAATGGACCAAAAGAGGCACAGTGTTTTTCTGCAAAATGCACCAGACCCGCTGAAACAGTCAACCAGGACTCACCGGACCCCTGCTGTGAGACGGATGCGGGGATGGTGTGAACCCAGTCTTAATCTGGCACTGTCCCATGCAGAAGGTGCTATGTGGGAGGAATTAATAGTTTAGGTCAGGAGTCTCCAAACTGAGGCCCTTTGCTAGCCTTTATCTGGCCTTTGGAGTACTATTCCTGCCAATTCTATGAGGCAATATTCCTCCTACTGACACCAACAATGGGGCACTCTATCTTCCACTGATACCGATGATGGGGTAATATTACTCCCACTAATATGAATGATGGGGCATTACTCCTCCTCCTACTGTCCTACTGACCACAAAGCCTGAGCCCGTGTTTATTCTCACTGATGCTGGGCCCGATACATTTTTTCACTGGCCACAATCTGGACCCCCTAAAGTCTAAAGGATAGTAAACTGGCCCTTTTATTTAAAGTTTTAAGACCCCTGGTTTAGGTAGATAGAGCTTAAAGCTGAGCTCAGGGTATATATAAAAGACACAAGCTATGCTTTACTGCTATTGTGTATTTTAGAAATGCAAGCAGTGTAAGTACCTTAATGGTACCTGTCATCAGTCTCTTGTAGTCCCTGTACAGTAGGGCTGGAGTGAGGGGAAGAAGCAGCACAAGGAGCCAATCAGCTCATGTGCTGACAAGAAGCATACTGATGGGGGAGAGAGCAGTGTGACGATAGGATGAGCTCATCACTATGCTGCTTCTCCTTTCACTGTCCAGTCACAGGCTGGGGGCTTGTCCGGGTTCACCTAGACCCAGAGGCAGTGGGTTGAACGATGCTCGCCATCAGACTAACTGAGGACATCTAATGGTAGAATAAAGTACTACAAGGGGAAATCTCTGGACTGAAGCTGAATATTACAGCAAAAGCTGCTTCTGTCATTTTAACTTTTACTGGGTTATTAATTTTTATCTTATTTTTGGCTGGAGTTCTGCTTCAGACAGTATGAGAGGTGGGACGTCATTTCTAAAGTACACTGAAACCTTCAAAATTGAAGAAAAGGGCAGCACCGGCCTTCCTTACCTGGGTTCTTTACTGCAGGGTTCTGCAAAATATCTTAACAAAGGGTCAGCATACTGACCTTCAGACTCTGAGGGGGCTGGACTGAGGCCAGTGGGAGTAGAAAATGTCCTGGTGTCAGTGGTAGCAATAGTGCCTCATCATTAGTGCCATTAGTAGGACTTTTGCCCCTTCATTGGTGTTAGTGGGAGGACATATACCCAATTGTTGGTGTCAGTGGGAAGAATAGTGCTCCATCAATGGTGTCATTGCGAGAAATTGTGCCCCATCATTGGTGTCATTGGGAGGAATTGTCCCCCAGTGTTGGTGTCATTAAGAGGAACTGTGCTCCATTGTTGGTGTCATTGGGAGGAATTGTTCCCCAGTGTTGGTGTCATTGGGAGGAACTGTGCTCCATTGTTGGTGTCATTGGGAGGAATTGTGCCCCTTCATTGATGTCAGCAGAGGTGGCTCTAGGCTTTGTGAGGCCTTAGGCAAAACTTACACATGAGGCCCCACGGACTGGGACGCTCAGTGATGAGGCTGCTATTCCTCAGGCTGCGGGCAGTATCCGATTTGCCCGTCAGCTCCTGGGCCACAGAGTCCCAGTGGGGGTAGGCGGAGCCGCCAGCGTCAACTTCAGTGATTGAGAACAGGTAAATTAGGCGGCCGCGAGGCCCCTGTGAGTGCGAGGCCTTAGGCGACCACCTAATTTGCCTAATTAGAGAGCCGCCTCTGGGTGTCAGTGGGAAGACATATGCCCAATTGCTGGTGTGAATGGATAGAATAGTGCTCCATGGGCTGGATAAAAACAGGCCAAGGGCCGCAGTTTGGAGACCACTGCTTTACTGCATAGTGTACTCTCCAATACCTACAAGTGATCTTTAGCTATGATTTGATATCAGCAAAGTCATGGTGCTTGAAAGGGACACTTCTGGGAGTGTTGGTCTTCTGGTCCCCCCCACTGCACTTAATGCCAACCCCCTATGTCATTACTTTGTCCTGCTGTCAGGAGGAACCATTGAATGCTTCTGGGGGCCCAGAAGACCAAAACTCACAGATTTTTATTTGTCCATAGCTCCACTTTAAGCTTCAGCAAGGCTAAACTTTCTGCTCATGGTGGCTTTGCAACAGATTTTTTAAATCGATCAAGTCAAGGCATGCTGGCATTTGTAGTCCTGCAACAACTAGAAGCCTACTCATTAGTTACGTTTTACATCATTACTCGTTTTATTGGTGCAGAGTCCTACAGTCGAAGCCCATAGCGTCACCTTTATTAGGCAAGCAATAAAAACACGCCATCGAATGCAAGAAATAACTCCTTTATTATCTGTACTTTCTGCTGGCTGTTTCCAGCGGTGAAAAGATTCAGGGGAATTTGAAGCTCACGCTGCATAAATAATAGAAGGAAAACCGATTTTTGAAAATGGCTTCAGTTACTGCTCTGTACGGGGTTTTATAAAGCCATTCCATTTAACTGCTTTGCCATTCCTTAAATGGTCAGTCCACTCCAAATTGAATTTTAGAACTGTTATAAAGTAGCGTGCACACCATGCCCTCGCTTCTTATATCTCTCAGGGATTCCAGCAGTGAGATCTCTGAACAAAAGTTTATGGGGTGTGTTATTAAAAAAAAATTGCAGTTTGTCCAATGAAAATGCATGTACATTTGTTCTCTGTGAATTGGGAAAACAAAAACAAAACTAATATCATTAGGCTACTTCCTGTGTGGGTCTAATATTTTTAATTGATTCAAAATGCAAAGTACTGCATTTGGCCACTAGATGGTGCTAAGCATCACAAGCGTTTCCTATGATACTTAGCACCATCTAGTGGACAAATGCAATATTTTCTATTTTTAATCATTTCCGTTTTTAAAGGGTAAGTTCACCTTTACAAAAAAAAAAAACCTGCCAATGTAGATAAGGTGCGTCTGTAGATAAAAACAAACTCTGCAGCTCTCACTAGTTAATGCCCTTTCTATAGGTGTAGGCCATTAACAGACCTCATGAAGCCTGACTGGAATGCTCCCAGGACCTTGCTAAGTAAGGCCTAGTCATTACTGCTCACCTCCTCCATCGCAGAAGTGAACTTTTTCTCTGATTCAAATCCCCTCACATGTTGTTAGGCTAGTTTCCCTCCACGTTGAATGTTAGTCATTCATAAAAAATGGAGTGTATCAGGAAAATACCACATTATGGCCACTAGATGGCACTGATGATAACAAGATGTTCATGGCATTCAGTCACCGCATCAGTATGCTATCTGCCGAGCCTCCTGTGTCTCCAGAGTTTGTCCTGGGTTCCCAGCACATAAGTGCTGCAAGTGACTCTCACTTCTGTGTTCTCATACTTCCTGCTGAATAGGTGCCTTGTCGGATGAGTTTTCCTGGCCATATACCAGTAGAATTTGGTTTTTGAAATGCTTGTTCAGTTTTCTAAAACTGATCTGGGTCAATTAGATGATTGTTCTCAACCATCCTGTAAAGGGAAATCAAAGGAGAAGGATGCTACCATCGAATGCTTTGATGAACTATTTTTCAGAATTTCCGGTCAAATTAAATTCTGCCATTGTATTACCAGCTTTAGAGGGCCACAACCTGAGAGCTATCAGCAGAAAAAATAAAAATCTCAAACAAATGAAATTCTGCTGTTGGACTACCAGCTTTAGAGGGCCACAACCTTGGAGCCATCACCAGAAAAAAAAATACAATCTCAAACAAATGAAATTCTGTGAATGTGATTTTCATTCAGGGAAAAAAAATGTTAATTCCCAAACCAAACATAGTATTTGAAACATTGACGTGGCAATCAAACAAAATTCTTCAGGGTTTTCAAATGAAATTTGTCAAGTCCATAATGGTCCCACCAAATGTTCTGAATTCATTTTTAGAATTACTGTTTGAATGACATTCTGTTGGTGTATTATCAACTTTAGTAGGCCACAACCTGGGAGCCATCAGCAGCAAAGACCATCACTCCTTGCTGGGTGCTCTTGGGAATACCACATGGGTCCATAGACCCTGCATGGCCCTTCTTATGGCTTTCACCTTGATTGAACATACAGGCATCCTGAGTCCAGTTCTAACTAACCGTGGAGTGTCCTGTGTCACCCAGTGTCTTCTACCACTCTCTGACATTCAAGGAACCAATATTTTTCAAGTGTTCCCTTTGTGGCCTTCACCACCACAACATCCCTGCTGCTACTACCAAGCCCTGCTCAGGCTGTTTCTGGTAGATACAGACTCTAGAAATATACTTTGGCATAGAACCTCCTTGTCTTAAACTACCATTGCGATTAATGCAATGTCAGGTTTACTAAAACCACATACTTCATATTATATATAGTAGCAGTTGGTCACATTCAGCTGAACTTGTTCTTGTTCTGTAATGTTGATAATGTTTTGTGGCTTGACCAAGCAACTTCTTAATTTCTCTGAAGACATGGCATGGACAAGTTACAAAACTTCTTTAACATTACAAAACAAATCCAGTTAAATGTGGGCCACAACCTGGGAGCCATCAGCAGCAAAGCCCATCACTCCTTGCTGGGTGCTTTTGGGAATACCACATGGGTTAGTAGACCCTGCATGGTCTTTCTTATGGCTCTCACCTTGATTGCACGTGCAGGCATCCTGAGTCCAGTTCCAAGTAACCGTGGAGTGTCCTGTGTCACCCAGTGTCTTCTACCACTCTCTGACCTTCAGCTGAACTTGTTCTTGTTCTGTAATGTTGATGATCTTTTGTGGCTTGACCAAGCAACTTCTTAACTTCTCTGAAGACATCGCATGGGCAAGTTACAAAACTTCTTTAACATTACAAAACAAATCCAGTTAAATGTGGCCACCTACTGCTAGCAGGGCTGTGGATATTGTTTTTTCCTGGGGGGGGAGGGGGGAGGAGAAGGTTCAGCTTCAGGCATCTAGAGAAAACTAATTAGGCAAATTGTGGGTGTGGTAAAATTGCGCACAGGGTGACATACGCACAGTGCTTGTATCCAAAACATATTCTTTAATTACTATGCCACAAGCAAGAGCTTAACAGAGATTGGGAGTGTGTAATGCACAGAGTGCAGGGGTCAGGAGTGTGTGATGCACAGAGTGCAGGAGTGTGTGATGCACAGAGTGCAGGGGTCAGGAGTGTGTGATGCACAGAGTGCAGGGGTCAGGAATGTGTAATGCACAGAGTGCAGAGGTCAGGATTGTGTAATGCACAAAGTGCAAGGGTCAGGCATGTAATGCACAGAGTGCAGGGGTCAGGAGTGTGTAATGCACAAAGTGCAAGGGTCAGGAGTGTGTAATGCACTAAGTGCAGAGGTCAGGAGTGTGTAATGCACAAGGTGCAGGGTTCAGGTGTGTAATGCACAAAGTGCAGGGGTCAGGAGTGTTTAATGCACAGAGTGCAGAGGTCAGGAGTGTAAATTGCACAGATTGCAGGGGTCTGAGTGTGTAATGCACAGAGTGAAGAGGCCAGGAGTGTGTAATGCACAAAGTGCAGGGGTCAGGCGTATGTAATGCACAAAGTTCAGGGGTCAGGCATGTGTAATGCACAAAGTGCAGGGGTCGGGAGTGTGTAATGCACAGAGTGCAGGGGTCAGGAGTGTGTAATGAACAGAGTGCAGGGGTCAAGAGTGTGTAATGCACAGAGTGCAGAGGTCGGGAGTGTGTAATGCACAGAGTGCAGAGGTCGGGAGTGTGTAATGCACAGAGTGCAAGAGTCAGGAGTGTGTAATTCACAGAGTTCAGGAGTCTGGAGTGTATAATGCACATAGTGCAGAGGTCAGGAATGTGTAATGCACAGAGTGGCGAGGTCAGGAGTGTGTAATGTACAGAGTGCAGGAGTCAGGAGTGTGTAATGCACAGAGTGCAGGAGTCAGGAGTGTGTAATGCACAGAGTGCAGGAGTCAGGAGTGTGTAATGCACAGAGTGCAGGAATCAGGAGTGTGTAACACACAGGTTAGTATACAGAATACAACAAAAAAATTACCTCCTTCCCCAAATAAAAATCCCCTCAGTACAGACCGATGCCCCCCCCCCCTCCCCACTAGTAAAGACTACCTCACCCAAGTACAATTCCTACTGGTAGAGATCTCCTGGTAGAGTTTCCTTCCCCCCGCCCCACAAATACAGATCTCCCCTTCCCAGTGCAGATTCCCTTCCCAGTATAGGTCTGCTCTCTCCATGAAATTTACTCACAAGACCAGACATTTCAGAGTGAAGGGAAGTCCTCCCTCGCCTGTGTCATGTGACTGGAGCTGAGAAGCAGATTATGAGATCCTCCCTCACTATGAACTGCTTTTGCCTCTCTGACGGGTACCAGGAATGGCAGCTGCAGTGCTTTCGGTGCACAGCTACTATTATAGTGCCACGGGTGCTCTAGGAAGGGTTTGGACCCCCCTAATCCCCCTTATCTATGCCCCTGACTACTAACCATACCACAACCTGGATAAATGAGATCCTTTACAAACAATAGTTCATATTAGTAGTTTTCCAAAACATAAGATAGGCACCAAGATGTAACAAACAACTCTACATGTGTCTTAGACCAACGGTCTACTTCTTCAGGAGACAGCAGGAGGTTGATGATACTGTGCGTCATATATAACAATCAATCCAAGACTATAAAATCAATGTCACCGTATATGCATAAATATCTTGTATGCTGGGAGGGCTGCAGGGGATCCCATGGGGAGCGGAAACTAATTAGATGTAAATATCCGAAATACAAATATCCCACACTTAGATCTTCCTTTCCATCCTGTCCAGAAAAGTGTGGACCTCCCACAGGGCTTTGTCAGTTGTCCACAAAATCAAAGATAGAACATCCAAAGTTGATCCTGGAAATATATGTCTAGAAAAAGCACCAGTCCCCCAGACAACACATCTAAACTGGTGACATAACCTAAAGCTTATCCAAACTCAAGAACAAAAATTGAATGTATTGCAGCTCCACTATTTAGAAGTGGTGATTACATTAGGTTTCTTTTTTAAGGTTTATATCCTTTTACGTTTACCTGGTAATCCTGACAATAACACATTTCCTGTCCTTGGTTGACAATGCTCACTCACTGCACTGTATGGCAGATCCGGGTTGTCGCCCTGAGACAGGAAGTGCCCCACTCTTCCCCATACCTTAATTGCAGGGGAGTTCTGTAGTTCACATGGGAGCATAGAGCAAGGCTGATAACATTGCTTGAGATTTCATGGCAGCAGAGTTTGATTGGCTCCTAGTGCTGGATCTCCCTGTCCCAATAGGAATGTAGGAGGCTTATACCAAGACATATTCAGGTACACTCATACATTTAATGAGTTCTTTAATGAATAAATTACTTCACTGATTGGTTTTTCTTTACAGCTGCCTGAAGTTCAGAACAGAAGTCTTTGCAGGTCCTGCTGATAATGTAATTGGTGTCTGGGATTGTACCTCATGGTGTCTGCTTTCAGCCTGTAATGTTCATCATACAAGCCGAGAGCTCGCAACTTGTTCCCTTTAAATTACTGTCATTTAAGTAAAGCCCCACCCGACAGAACAGCGAGTGTCGTGCGGTTCAGGCCAACTTCCATTTGACTTATGGATTAATATACCCTTCAAATAAATTTATGCGATATTAAATTTACCCCCATTGCTCCATCATCTTTGGAATGTAGCCTTGTACCATTATGTAGAAGCTGAACTCCTCGGTGAGTCATAATATCCTTATAATTTACAGCAGGAGGTCCATTATCCTGTATTTTCTTCTTATTATTGATTTAAAAAGGGCTAACATCTTCTTACCCAGTGCTGTGCAGTTTAAGACATACTGAGGATTTAAAAAGAAGGTAATAACATTCACCACAACAACACCGTAAGAGAGAACGCTGCCCAAAATGCTTAAAGCGTACCCAAACCCAAGAACAAAATTGTAATATGTTACATCTTACCATTCCTTGGGTGTGGTGGCTGCATTCTTTCTTTCAGGATTTTTTCCCAACACTTGCTGTACACATTGTGAGGGGTTCCTACCATTCCTGTGCTGAGTTCCCATGTCTGCACACCTGCTGTATCCATTATGAGAGGTTGCCACCATCCCTGTGCTGAGCTCCTTGGTCTGTACACCTGCTGTGCCTTCTATGAAGGGTTCATTTTGTTTATGGAAAAATCTTACAAACAACAACGTATATACAATAAAACCATAATAAATAAAACATAATTACAAAATAATTGAATATGACTATACAAAACAAAAAAAAAACAAGAACATAATAAATGGTGCAAACCAAATTGCGCACAACATAATTTCTACGGGAGAGCCAGAC
This sequence comes from Aquarana catesbeiana, assembly GCF_042186555.1. NCBI lineage: Eukaryota > Metazoa > Chordata > Amphibia > Anura > Ranidae > Aquarana > Aquarana catesbeiana. Next base: position 683,982,664 of record NC_133326.1, read on the forward strand.
TAAGGAACATCACCGTCACCATGCATGTAGCCTTTATAAAAAACGAAGTGGGAACTGCCATTAGGGTAGTTGAGGCAGCCGTTTCTTAGCCTGACTATTCCCTCTCCCTGGAGAACCAGCGCGCTTCATTGCACCCTGACACTCATCATCCATAGAGGATGCAGTACTCAACGAGTCCCATTCATCATCATCATCATCTGACAGGACTTCAAACTTATTTGCCAAAGGCAAAACCTTAGGACTTAAGGTAACTGTACTTCTTTTTTTTTTCTTTCTTTTGCCCCTCCTCCTTTTATCCTCCCCACACCTATCCTCCCCCCCCCCCACTCTCCCTTCCCTTATCTACCACCAGGCCAGCCTCTTCACCATTTTCCCCACTCCTCTGCACCCCACGATCCTCAGTAGAAGCCCTGCAGCGTCGGGGGAGGGGGACTGGCACTGCACTTGATGCACCTGCCTCAGCACCTCTTGCTGCCTCTGCAATTTTAGAAGACATGGAAGGAATGGACACATTCTTGGTAACTGAAACCTTACCTACAGACTGGGAAGACACTGGCACACTAAGTAAATGCACAGACTGGGAAGACACAGATATACTGGGTATTGGCACAGACTGGGGGAACTGGGAAGACACAGACACATTGGGCATTGGCACAGACTCATATGGACTCACAGGCACTGCTGAGCTCTGAGCATCCTCCATGTCCAGGCGGAAGAACTCTTTCATGAGCTCAGCCTTGTTGTGCATTGCCTCAGGACACTGACTGTAAGGATGTCCCACCGCATTGCACAGATTGCACCTTATAATATTACAATCCTTAGCCAAATGTCCTATACCCTGACACAGAGAGCACTTCATCACTGGACAGGAGGATGCAAGATGCCCTTTATCTCCACACTTATTGCATAGCTTTGGCTGGCCTGGGTAGAAGATGGTCAGCCTGTCCCTCCCCAGAAAAGCTGAGGATGGCAGACGCTGGACAACATTGTCAATTACTTTTAATTTTAACTGCACCCCCCCCCCTCCATATTCCCCGATTGTCCAAAATCTTCTTTAGGGGGCTCAGGACGTCTTCTTACCTCCTTAACCATACAGATAAATCCCCTTGCGGTATGGATTCATTGCGGACAAGAATTGTCATCATTTTATTGAGTGGCTGGCGTGATACAAGCTTGGGGATGAGCCCTTTCCAGCCCTCTCTCCCAAAATATGTCCAAAGACTCCGGACGGATAAAGGACAAATCATACCCATAGGAACCTGCCGGACTGATCAGGGTGAAGATATCTTCAGGCCTAAACCCCATCTGCAAAATCTTATCCACCACTGCCCTCCTATGTGGGGGGATTCCACCGCCCTCCCATTTTAATTGAACAACATTCCTCCTTTTAAACAGGGGGAAGATCAAACATTTTCATATTCCTTCCCTACTTGCTGCCCCTTCCCAGATCCTGTAGCAGCAATACCAGCATAAGTTTCTCTTACAGCACCAGCATTTGCAGTCTTGTCCTTAGACACATTCAAACCTGCTGGCAGAGAGTCTGAATCAGCTGGGATAGCAGTCTTCTGATTAGCAGAGGCAGGACCTATCCTCTCCCCCTGCTCTGAACACTCAGCTTCTTTCCCGGGTTCAATCACAGTCTTGGCTGCTGCAGACTCCTGGAGAGTTGTAGCACTACTGCCCCCAGCATCTCCTCCACCATTCTCAGCAACAGCCGCTGTGTCTGGTCCAGGCAAAATCACTGTATTGTCCATGGAGCTCCTCACTGCAGACTCTTCCCCCAGAAGCTGACAGTTACTCTCACCAGTTTGATCTGAAGCTTTGTTTTCAGCAGGTAATTCAGACTGCACTTCATGCTGCACATTGTCTATGGGTCTGGGCTGACTGCCCGTAGTACTACAACCCTCAGTAAGCTCATTGTCATTAATAAAGTCCACATCCCCATCTTGCACACACACTGTACCTGCTTGCTGTGTTGTTACCTTTGAATTCCAGCATGCCAGTACCTTCAACCTCCTGCTCAGATGTTCCATATTGGTGCTGCAGAGGGAGGGAGACAGAGGCCTCCGCCATTGAGGGCTCAGCAGATGCCTGAGGTGTTGAAGAACTGGGCTCATACTCCGGGCCCACTTTCTCACTCTCTGCTGACTCTGTCGGTACCTGCATCTCCTCACTGAGTGGGTCACTTTCCATGCAGGAAGCGGCTCCTCTCTTCATTCGGCTGAATCGTTCATCATTTCTATATTTTTTTCTTTAAATATTCCACTATTCTCCTTCAGAGAGCTCACCAATTCTTTCTGCTTCTTCACAGCCTGTTCTTCAACTCAGGCCTCAGAGCCGGTCTCTTCTTGCTTTATAGTGTGGTACAAATCTGTTTTTTCTTCCTAAATTCAGCCATCAAAATCAACAATTTCTCCTCTTCTTTCTCAATCCGTTTCAGCTTACCAACAATCCTCTGTCTAAAGGCAGACAGGGACTCATCACTCCTTGGGCCAGGCCCAGTATCTTCCACAGGCCTATCCAGGGGGCCCCCGCCAGGGTCTATCCCAGGATCCAGCATCCCTCCAGGGGCAGAGAAGCAACTCCAGCCCTTAGTCTCTGGAAGCACAGGAGCAACCTCACACCTCACTGTCAAGGAGCAGAATGGCAGTTTCCCACCATCCCTGTGCTGAGTTCCTATGTCTGCAGACCTCCTTTGCCCTTTATGAAGGGTTCTCGCCATCCCTGTGCTTAGTCCCCAGGTCTGCACACTTTCTGTACCCATTATGAAGGGTTCCCACCATCCCTGTGCTGAGTTCCTAGGTCTGCACACCTTTTGTACCCATTATGAGGGGTTCTCACCATCCCTGTGCTGAGTTTCTGGGTCTGCACACCTTCTGTATCAATTGTAAGGACTTCCCACCATCCCTGTGCTCAGTTCCTGGGTCTGCACACCTTCTGTGTCCTTTATGAAGGGTACCCACCTTCCATGTGCTGAGTTCCCAGGTCTGCACACCTGCTTTGCCTTTATGAAGGGTTCCCACCATCCCTGTGTTGAGTTCCCAGGTCTGTACACCTTCTGTACCCATTATGAGGGCTTCCCACTATCCCTGTGCTGAGTTTTCAGGTCTGCACGCCTTCTGTACCCATTATGAGGGCTTCCCACCATCCTTGCACTGGGATCTGGGCCTGCACACTTGCAGCAAGAGGCATTAGGCATGGATATATATATATATATATATACAATACAGAAAAGAAGGGGACCAAAAAGGACCTATGATAAAAAATCTCTAGACAGAGAGAAATGTGAGATTTGAAGTAAGGCCAAGAGGAAGCAGAAGGTTTTCAGATTGGCTTTTAACTAGAGATTAAACAAGACATAACAATGACATAATAATAATAATAATAATCAGGGCATTTTTTCAGCGGGAACGCAGCACTGAATGTATGTAATGGCAAGGGGTGCTGGGGTGGGCTGGAGGGTCTATTGTTGCTGGAGCGGATCTATTTTTGAGTGGCGGTCTATTGTTGCTTGTGGGTCAATTATTGCTGGAAGAGATCTACTATTGATGGAGGGGGTCTATTGTAGCTGGCTGCTGGATAGTCTATTAATGCTGGCTGCTGGGAGATATGTTGTTGCTGCTGGGTGGTATTTCTTTGTGGGGGTCCATGATTGCTAGGGGGGGTCTGTTGTCTCTGAGTGAATCTATTGTTGCTGGGGGGGTCTATTGCTGCTGGCTGTCGGGAATCTATTTTACTACTTTTCTTGCTATCATTAACAAATTTTATACAAATTACTCAGCACCACACAATTATACTTGGCTCTGTACTCTCTAAAAGGGGCAGTACTGAGAGGTGGGTAGGGAGTGAAACCAAGGAATGGTGCTCAGAGGTGGGTAGGGGGCGGAGATAAAAAGTGACTCAGAAGGGGGCAGTTCCTGCACCTATTCTGTGAGAAAAGAAGCCCTGGTAATAATTATATTAATAATAGACATAATATTAATCATAATAATAACATCATGTTAACAGTGTTTGCTCAGCAGGAACAGACACATAGCAGAAAAATTAGAGGAACAGGAGGAAAAGTGTGTAAACTATGCTCAGCGTTCAAGACTGGAGTGGGGCTAGCCTAGATAGTGTAATGGGGCAAGTATTAAAATAGTTATGGTAGGTATAATTATAACATACTTGTAATCATTAGCCTTGAATTGTGGCCATCTGTTGATCATGCAGCTCAGGTCTCTGCTGTGCACACCTGACCTCATTAGTAGACTTTAGTTTAAAGCAAGGCCACAGGCTTGTCTGTTTATGCCCTGGACAGATGTCTGCCATTTTTTTTTACTTCTTTACTTCTCTTGAACGTTCATGCCTTGAATTACTATAGTGTATTTTTCTGACTGTGTTACCTAGCTTGTTTGTGGTTATTCTGATCATGTGACTGTTACCTCAGCTATTGTCTGCCATTACTCAATACGGAACATAGACTCTGTTTGTATGCTCCTGGCCATCAGTCAGCTTACTCTGCTACTGTTGTTTCCTCAGATCATCCATCTGAAGACTCACACTGCTGTAGTATCTGTCCTGCTTTTTGCCGGCTGTTGCTCCTTGAAACACTGAGGGTCTACTGAATTCAAGATCTACTCAATATTCTAGAACAGGATTCTCCAAACTTTCTAAACAAAGGACCTGTTTACTTTAGGGGGGCCAGACTGTGGCCAGTGGGAGTAGAAAAGTGTCCTGGCACCAGTGGGAGTAAACCATTCCCCATCTTTGGCATTAGGGGGAATATTAGTGCCCATTGGAGTCGGTGAGAGGAATAGTGGCCATCATTGGTATCAGTGGGAAGAATAATATTTCATCATTGGTGTCAGTGGGAGGAATAGTGCCTCATCATTGGTATTAGTTGGTGAAATAGTGCCTTATTATTGCTGTCAGTGGGAGGAATAGTGCCCAATCATTGGTGTCAGTGGGAGGAATAGTGCCCAATTGTTGGTGTCAATGGATGGAATAGTGCTTCGTATCAGTGGAAGGAATAGTGTCTCAAGAGCCAGATAAAGGTATGCAAAGGTCCACAGTTTGGAGACCACTGCTCTATAGCTTTAGTTATATAGGTGGGTTTACATTCTGATGGAAGTTTTTTCAAAGATATAATGGGAGGGTAACTGGATTGATCCATTTGCTTAACACTCCTGGAACAGTGTTTTTTCATACGTTTATTAAAATTCAAACTTCTATTTTTGCATTGTTTGTGTATGCATTATTTTATAATGAGCTCTAGACCATTGCATTACATGACAAGATTGTCTTCACTTTGCTTTCTAGGTGTGTCTGTGTCAGCAACAGTTTGGACGATGGGAGGATGGACAGCAGACTCCTCTCCCCTGCTTTCCTGGGCAGAGTGGTCCCCAGATTACTAGCAGCTTGCTGGAGATTGAAGACACCTTCCAGAAGAACCTTCTCATTCTCAAAGCGGTGAAGAAGACCATACTGGATGTGAAAAATACCACCTGGCATGACAACTATAACAGGTGGCTATAATGCTCTATAAGTCTTCCATCCAACAGATCATTCCTATCACTCCACAGACCCTGTCTACATTTTTATCTTCCCATCATAAGTTATTTTAAAAGCCCCATGGAACATGGCCACTCTTAACCTTTGAAAGAGGGAAAGAGGTGTTTCTCTGCTGCTCATTGGTTAGGTTGCAACATAAACCCAAAACTGGTTTGGGGATAGACCGGACTGTCCACTCCATGTTGATCTTAGTAAGACACCTGTCTGTCTTTGGCTGGTCTTAGCCTTGCTATGTTCACAGAGCCATTCTCAGGCAAAAGAAAGAGCTGTAATATATTTCCCATTGTACAGCAAGTCAATATAGAACAAATGGCAAAGCTCAGGTTTGTTGTTTTTATTAACATGATGGGGTTTTTAAACTCATTATAATATACACCAATTAGCTGTAGCATAATGAACACAGACAGGTAAGGCGATCAACACTGATTATCTTGTTACATTGGCATTTTAAAGTGGGCTGGATATATTTAGCAGTGATTTATTAAGTGGACATGTTGTGCCTGCAGTTAATGTGTTAAAAGCAGAAAAAATGGGCAAGTGTAAGGATCTGAGGGACTTTGACAAAGTCCAATTGTAATGTCCAGACAACTGGGTCAGAGCAACTCCAAAACTGCAGCTCTTGTGGGATGTCTCCGGTCTGCAGTGGTCAGGACCAACCAAATGTGGTCCAAGGAAGGAAACCTGGGGACAGGGTCATGGGTGGCCAAGGATCATTGATGCATGTGGGGAGTGAAGGCTGGACTGTGTAGTCCGACTCCGATCCAATAGAAGAGCTACTGTAATAAGTTAATGTTGGTTCCAGTAGAAAGGTGTCAGAACACACAGTGCATAGCAGTTTGTTGTTTATGGGGCTGCGTACCTGCAAACTGGTCAGGGTGCCACCGCCACCAGCGTGTCCACCGCCACAAGCGTCTACCATGAGCATCAGGCCTGGACTACAGAGCAATGGATGAAGATGGCCTGGTCTGATGAATCACGTTTTCTTTCACATCAGCATTATTGTTATTATTTTTTTTTTTACTAGTAATGGCAGTGATCTGTGATTTTTAGCACTACTGTGACATTGCGACGGACAGATCGCACACTTTTGACACATTTTTGGGACCACTGACATTTATACAGCGATCAGTGCTATAAAAATGCACTGATTGTGTAAATGTCACTGGTAGGGAAGGAGTTAACACTAGGGGGCGATCAAGGGGTTAAATGTGTGTTCCCTCATTGTGTTCTAACTGTATGAGGATAGGACTGACTGGGTGAGACCTATCATTGTTCCTACTTAGGATCAAACGATAGGTCTCCTCTCCCCTGACAGAACAGGGATTTGTGTGTTTACACACACAAATCCCCGTGCTGGCTCTCGTGCGATCTGGCGGCTCTAAAAGGGAAGGATGTACCCATACGGGGTTTTCGCCCAGGCGAGCTATTGTGCCGCAGTATATCTACGTGAGACAGGTAGATATACCTTCTGATCGGTGTATAAGGAAATGGACTCAAATATGTAAGCAATGTTTCTGCTTATTGATCAGCTGTGAAGAAAGCTTCAGTCAAAAGAGAAAAATATCTTTTCAAAAGCACTTTATTAATTTGTTTCTGTGCAGTTAATTTTTGCTTCTGTTAGTGTCCACCATATTATATAGCTGTTGTGTGGACTCTTGGTGTCACCAATGGCATGGCCTCCCCAAGGCATGAAGTCTGAGTACCTGGTTTTTAAAAGGGATTTGGACTTCGCCACTTGACCCTATCAGGTCATAACCCTCAGGTATTGCCCTAGTGGTGGCAGCTGCCAAACTGGAAAGAATCATCAAGCAACAGTATAATAGGTAAGCAGACAGAGGTCCGGATAGGTGGTTGTAAGGCAGAGTTTTATCATGAAAGCTCCAGGCAAACTACAGACAGACCAAAAGCAGGAGTCAAAAGTCATAACCAGAATAGCAGACAGGGTATGCAAAACAAGGCCAAATCATTTTTTATAAATGAATGATTCTCCCCTTACATCAGAGTCGCCCTTTATATCACAGTCCCCATTAAAGTTCTCCATCACATCAGGGTTCCTATAAAAGTTCTCACATACATCAGGGTCCCTATCAGAGCCCCCCCCCCTTACATTAAGGTTCCCATCAGAGCTCCCCTGTCATTAGAGTCCCTCTTTACAAATGGCTCCCCTTCACAGTCCCCCTTACCACTGTAAGGCTTATAGCAAGGCTGTAGCAGCATGGCAGGAGCTGCTACGGCAGGTCTGGACTTGCAAATCTTTTTTTAACCTTTTTGAATTTTAATGAGTGAAATAACTATTTGACCCCTTCACAAAATATGACTTAGCACTTGGTGGCAAAGCGCTTGTTGGCAATCACAGAGGTCAGACATTTCTTGTAGTTGGCCACCAGGTTTGCACACATCTCAGGAGGAATTTTGTCCCACTTCTCTTTGCAGATCCTCTCCAAGTCATTAAGGTTTCGAAGCTGACGTTTGGTAACTCAAACCTTCAGCTTCCTCCACATTTTTTTTATGGGATTAAGGTCTGGAGACTGGCTAGGCCACTCCAGGACCTTAATGTGCTTCTTCTTTAGCCACTCCTTTGTTGCCTTGGCCGTGTGTTTTGGGTCATTGTCATGCTGGAATACCCATCCACACCCATTTTCAATGCCCCGGCTGAGGGAAGGAGGTTCTCATCCAAGATTTGATGGCACATGGCCCCGTCCATCGTCCCTTTGATGTGGTGAAGTTGTCCTGTCCACTTAGCAGAAAAACACCCCCAAAGCATAATGTTTCCACCTCCATGTTTGATGGTGGAGATAGTGTTCTTGGGGTTATAGGCAGCATTCCTCCTCCTCCTCCAAACACGGCAAGTTGATGCCAAAGAGCTTGATTTTGGTCTCATCTGACCACAACACTTTCACCCAGTTCTCCTCTGAATCATTCAGATGTTTATTACCAAACTTCAGACGGGCCTGTACATGTGCTTTCTTGAGCAGGGGGACCTTGTGGGCACTGCAGGATTTCAGTCCTTCACGGCATAGTGTGTTACCAATTGTTTTCTTGGTGACTATGGTTCCAGCTGCCTTAAAATCATTGACAATATTCTCCCATGTAGTTCTGGGCTGATTCCTCACCATTCTCATGATCATTGAAACTCCACGAAGTGAGATCTTGTATGGAGTCCCAGACTGAGGGAGATTGTTATTTTGTGTTTCTTCCATTTGTGAATAATTGCACCAACTGTTGTCACCCTCTCACCAAGCTGCTTGGCAGTGGTCTTGTAGTTCCTTCCAGCCTTGTGTAGGTCTACAATCCAATGGTGGAGAGATTGGAATCTGATTGATTGCTTCTGTGGACTGGTATCTTTTATACAGGTAACAAGCTGAGATTAGGAGCACTCTCTTTAAGAGAGTGCTCCTAATCTCAGCTCTTTACCTGTATAGAAGACACCTGAGAGCCAGAAATCTTGCGGATTGATAGGGGATCAAATACTTATTTCACTCATTAAAATGCAAATCCATTTATAACTTTTTTGACATTTCTGGATATTTTTGTTGGTATTCTATCACTCACTGTTAAAATAAACCTACCATTAAAATTAGAGACCAATCATTTCTTTGTCAGTGGGCAAACGTACAAAATCAGCAGGGGATCAAATACTTTTTTTTCTCACTGCAATGCCCCGTACACACGGTCAGACTTTGTTCGGACCGACAACAAAATCCTAGGATTTTTTCTGACGGATGTTGGCTCAAACTTGTCTTGCATACACACGGTCACACAAAGTTGTCGGAAAACCCGATCGTTCTGAACGCGGTGACGTAAAACACATACGTCAGGACTATAAACGGGGCAGTGGCCAATAGCTTTCAATCTCTTTATTTATTCTGAGCATGCGTGGCACTTTGTCCGTCGGATTTGTGTACACACGATCGGAATTTCCGACAAAGGATTTTGTTGTCGGAAAATTTTATATCCTGCTCTCAAACTTTGTGTGTCGGAAAATCCGATGGAAAATGTGTGATGGAGCCTACACACGGTCGGAATTTCCGACAACAAGGTCCTATCACACATTTTCCATCGGAAAATCCGACCGTGTGTACGGGGCATAACACTTTCCAGGAAAATGCAGTTGCAGAAGGTTTTGGGTATCATAAACACCATGTATTGTCCTACAGAGAATCTCCATAATGTGAAACGTGGTGAAACAATGTCTACATTAGGAGAACAATACACTAGTTTACTGAAATGTGCAGCAATTTCATCTCTATTATTCAGCCTCTTATTATTGTACAATAATCCCACACAAATCTCAGTATTTCATGGGAAAACCACTTCCTCCAACTACTTTATGCAACTCTTCAAATATCCAACTACTTTTCCCAAATCCCCCCTGCGGCTTAGTACAACTTCCTACTGTTGTTCAGCAAAGTACTTCTTTATTTCTCGAAACTGTCATCTACTGCTAATCACTTACTTTCTCCCGCCACTCATCCTCCACTTACTCAACAGCTTTGCATAGCTCTAGAACTCTCAACAGTTCTCTCCACCTTTTTTTGAGATGCTCCGGTGTTACTCAAAAACTCTCCCTAGCTACCCTCAACTTTTCTCCACCACTCAAGAGCTCCCACTTATTCAAGAACGCTCAAATGTTACTCCAAACCTCCCAACTCTCCCCACGTATTCATATTCCTGTAGTAGCAAATCAACAACCCTCTACACATGCTCACCGTTTTAACATATTGACTTCTCCCACAACTTTCTGCTGTTACTCAAAAATGAGGATGAGCTCAGGCGTCTTCCGAACTTGAGCCAAACTCCAAACTTGCACTCTTTTTTTTTACTCCAGTTAGTGGTGAGCTGGGTCGTTCCCACTTCGAAATCCGCCTGTTTTTTTATGCCTCATTGGAGTGAAAAGTGTGAGTTTGGCTAGAGATGGGTTCAGAGGATGCCAGGCTCATATTAAAAGTGATCCATAGCTACCCATAAGCTTCAAGAACTCTCAAATGTTACTCAATAAAGCCTAAACTCTAAAACTCTTACTCAAATACCTGCCATAGCAAATCAGCTGCTCACTACAGCTCTCAACTTATGGACTTCTCCCACAACAGTGGCAGAACAACCAATTTCTTCTGCTGGAGGTCGTTTTAGTAACTGCAAGGCTGTGTGTGTGTGTGTACCCATCATCCATCATGTTCTTCTGCATTACTAGATACACCGCCTGCGGCCTTGTCAGGGGAATGTCCTCCAGTGCTCAGGTGTCTGTCCAGGGCCGTGTTCAAGGGTGGAGGGTATTCCGCCATTCAGAGGGCTGCCTGTAAGCCAATGCAGAATTTACATACTTATATAGTTGTCTCAGGTCAGGATATGGCTTGTCAATGACTGGGCATGGGAGCCATAGATTGCTGCATTCCATGCACGTGCAAAACTAAAGATCCCATTTATTATAATTATTACATAATCTATAGGTTGCTTTGATGAACTGGGAACACCATTTTACACTTCAGATGGCTGCCCGGGACCAGAGAAAAGGGCCCTGGGACTGATGGAAAGAGCCCTAGGACCAAAGGAAAGGGCCTCGGGACCAGTGGGTTAGGTCATGGTTTCTTGCACCTGGGCCCTAAAAGTTCTGGTTACACCTCTGTCCCACAACATGCTGCTGTTATTCAAAGATGAGTAGCAGTCACCCCAAAACTCTTCCCACATACAACGGTTACGCAAAAGATTTTTTTTCAGCTACTTAGCAACACTCTTTTGTCAATTATTACTCAAAAACTCTTCCCAGACACTCAACAATTCTCTCCAATTGCTCAAAAACTCTGTCTGCTACCCAAAAATGTCCCTTAGCTATTCAGAAACGTACTGCAGCTCCTCATGATTTTTACTGTTATGCTCAACACCTCCCTGCTGTAAACCAAAAACACTTCCAAGCTAATCAACATCTATTCCCATGTGTTCAATAATTCATGTTAAATAAAAATGCAATAGCTCAGCAACTTTTCCCGGCTAATCAAGACAACTGCTGAAGTAATGAACACAGCTTACTCTGCTACGTAAGATAGCCTTGTCCATGTAGCCAAGACATTTCAAACTTCTTTGCTGAAATCTTCTCAAAAAAGCTTTCTTGTGTTTTTTCTATGCAGTCCATCCCCATTGCTGAACAGCTCTTTTCTTAAATGCTCTGGTTCTCCAACACCAGTCATAGCATCTCATATCTAAAACTTAAAACTTTGGTCCACTGCTCATCCACTCTCCAACAACCATGTCTGTGAAGGTTCTCATTTATTCAACACACGCTATATAGTGGTGGGAAATCACACTCAACTTGACTTGTTCTGTATTGTTGAAGGTGTTTTATACCTTACTAGCCACTTCTTCAGTTCCTAGAGTGTCAGGATGATACCTCAGCACATGCTGTGTATTCACACCCTATGACATCTTAATCCAATCGATATGGAAATGTTGAAGAAGTAGCTTGGTAGGCTACGAAACATCTTTAACATTACAGAACAAGTCCAGATCCAACTGCTTTTAACCAATGTCATCCAACACTCAACATCCCCTAGCTGCTTTGCATTGCAACTGATGGTTGCAATCACATTGTTCTCTCATTCTGAAAAGCCTGACTGGTAATAGGGTTATAACCTCAAAGGTCCTTTTTGACTGTTGTCTGTTCGGCTTTAAACACAGTCCAACAGAGAAAAAAACGGTCTACAGCAAATTACCTGGAAGACTGAAAACCGGTGCTGCGGTTCAAGTGCCTTTGGAACATAGCAATAATCCACTAATATAATGAAGCTGGATAATTCGTAATAGCCATTGCATCAATTCTTTATTGGCTACATGGCAGTAAACAGCAGTAACGCGCTTAGACGGGCCATCAGTTGCAGGAAAGAAAATCACTTGTTTGCCCCCATGTCAATGTTGATGGGGCAATCCCTCCTGCAGAGCTATTGTGTTCTCCTGGCAGAGGGGCGCAGGGATCCATCCCTGCCAGGAGAACACAGTGATTATTTTAGCAGCTATAGCTGCTGGAAATAATCACATGCTGAAAATCCAACATGCTGGTTGTACCCAAGTTGATTGATGGATTCAGGTTGCCCATAGATGGTTCGAATCCCAGCTGAGATTCGAACCGTCTATGGACAGCTTTACGCATAGCTTTGACTATGTGTTAGCAGGTTACTACTGTATCCTACCATGTAGCCAATAAAAAATTGATGCACTGGATGTTACCGAGTAGCTGGTTTCATTATATTAGAAGATGTCTGTTGGGATTCCTGAATGCCAGCTGCCCAGACCTTTACCCTTGAGGCTTATAATTTAGTATTCATTTCAGTTGCCTGCAGCATTTTGACTATTGCCAGTGCAGATTACCTAGAGGCTTCTACTTAAAAATATTATAGAGTGAAATCTGAATCTTGTTGAAAGGTTCAGTCGGCACTTTGTATCTCAGGGTAGCACTTATTATTGGTGATACATAAGGGGTTAATTTACTAATTGCAAATAGACTGTGCATTTTGCAATGTGCAGTGGCTCCAGAGCTTAGTAAATGAGATGAAGAGCGGCTGACTTCCATCATCCAATCATGTGCAAAAAAAAATGCATTTTTTAAAATTTTCCTTGCATGTGATGGGTATTCTTTGCAAAGTGAATGTAGCAACCTCCTAGGTAGATGCTAGAATAGAGTATAGTTTTTGATCTTTCTGCTTATCAGGAAGATGGTCAGGTAAAACAAATGCCCCGTACACACGATCGGACTTTCCGACAACAAAACCGTGGATTTTTGTTTGAAGGATGTTGGCTCCAGCTTGTCTTGCATACACACAGTCACACAAATGTTGGCCAACAATTACGAATGTGGGAATGTGGTGACGTACAAGACGTTTGACGAGCCGAGAAAAAGGAAGTTCAATAGCCAGTGCAGCTCCTTATGCTTGATTCTGAGCATGCGTAGACTTTTGTGCGTCGGACTTGTGCACACACGATCGGAAATTCCGACAACAAAGTTTTGTTGGTGGAAAATTTGAGAACCTGTCAGCCAACATTTAGCGGAAAGTCTGACATCAAATGTTCAGTGGAGCATACACACGGTCGGACTTTCAGCCAACGAGCTCACATCCAACATTTGTTTCGGAAAATCCGATCGTGTGTAAGGGGCATTAGAGTGCTCTCTGCCTACCGGTGAGCAGGATCTATTCGTTAGGGTTGCTCATTCTGCTCAGGTGCAGCTCAGCTTATTTGACCGTCCCTCACTGGTCCAATAGGGAGGCATATTGGACAGTGGGAGGGGACCCGACAAGTGAGTGCACAAGCTTTGTTACAGTACTGGCAATTGGCAGAGGAGAAGTGCTGCATTGCATGCTGGGATACTGTAGTTAAATCCCCCGGCACATGTGCTCAGGGTTAGTTAAGCCAGGGAATAAAGTCCAGGAGGGAGGGGGCGGCTGCCCTTTCCTACGCGAAGGTGGTCGTGCGGCCCTGGGTGGTCGACCCAGGGGCCTAGAGAGAAAAAGAAGCTGAACCCAGAGGTCCTGCAGAGCTGACTGGAAGGGAAACACCATGAAGAATCTGATTCTGCCTACTCTGAGTACAGACCTGTGTCTTTGGGGCCTGCCGAGTGAGGGCAACACCACCATTCAGCTAGAAGAGTCAGTGGACAGGCGTGAGTAAAGGGGATACTATAGAGTATCCTGAAGATAAAGTAGTGCATCATGTCTGCTGCTAGTGAGAGCAAGACTTAATCCCTCCATACATGTGGCTGTATGGTTAAAGCAGTGTGACTGCTTCCACAAGTAATCCGGTGAGGTCAAGCAAGAGTTGTCCTTATCCATTGTAAATAGTTCCAGTTGGTGTATTCCACTCATTCCTTGTCCCACCCAAGTTCCAAAATAAAATACAAAAACACAAATACCCCGGACTGGTCATTGAGTAACTAGCAAGCGGGAGTAAGGGTGGGAGAAGTGGAAACCCATAGCAACCAAAGTGGAAACCCCTAGCAACCAAAGTACCCTGCTGCTGGTAACCAGAGAGAGGCCTAAGAAGTCAACACTCAGCAAGCCGTTGGGGACAGTGCAACATGAAGATTTACCCTATTTACTAAGCTCTGGAGCAACTTCACTTGCAGAGTGCAGCTGCACTTTGCAAAGCGCACAGTCTATTTGAGACCCAGAAAACTGCATGGTGTGCCGCTCAGGCTGTCTAAACGGGGTACAAAACATCCACCGCTAAGAGTGCTGGCCTGGGAGGGAGCTCATCCTGGCTCCTGTGATGACTTGAGGTAGAGAAGGTCTCCCTATGGCCGCACATCCATATCATCCCTGGGGTGAGTGTGTGAGTGGCAACCCCAGCCTGGACTCCAACCAGGCCACGCCTCCAACGTGTTTCCCTCCACCCCTCGGAGCTTAGTCATGGGGCAGGTTGAGGTTGCCACTCAGACACTCATCCCAGGGATGATCACATCACGGTCTATTTGCCTTTACTAAATCAACCCCATAGGCATAGAATTACTGAATTCAAATATTCTGTGCACTCTGCAAGTGCAGTTGCTCCAGAGTTTAGTAAATGAGGGAAAGGTCTGCTGAGTTCCCTCATCCAATCATGTGGAAGCAAAAATGCTGTTTTTTTTAATTCTACTTGGATGTGATTGGGTATTTTTTGTAGAGTGAAGCCTTGCCTCGTTTACTAAGCCTCAGAGCAATCGCACTTATAGAGGTGTGCAGTCTACTTGCCTTTAGTAAATTCACCCCATAAGGTCCTCTCTATTCAGTGACAATACCAGCTACTCAACAGAACAATATATTTACTACTTAATTTCCCTTATGCTTCTGTGCCCATTAGAGATTGCCACAGCTCTCCCCTGCTACTTAATGCTTCTGTATGCCCAACCCTGTTCCTGATGTTACTCCAAGAAACTGTCCATAACAAGCTGAGCTCTTTATTTCACGTTTTAACTTTGGCACTGCTTTTCATTTAATCATCCCAATAGTTTCCTGTTCTACCTCCTCATTGTGTTCTTCTTACAGGTTCCGTGCCAGTGTGAAGGATCTAGAGGTGATGATGCAAAATCTCATCATGACGGCTTTTGAGACGGTGCGTAGCACGGAGCAGGGTATTGAACTGCTGGACGTCTTCCACCATTTGTCAGCCAGAGAGGTGAGGTGCCACCACAAGGGAGCGCTAGAGCTGCTGTATGGTATCCTCCTATAGGAGGTATAGGGGTTCAGAGAGCAGAAGAAATGGGCTGCTAGGAAGTAGTTCAGTGGCAAGCTTGTGAGGCAATGGGGATGAATAAATGGATACTAAGAAGAGAATATGCTCCTGCTCTACTATAAGCAGATTCTGTGAAAACTAAAATCACAACTCGCATATTCTTATGGTACTACTGATCCCGCACTTAAATGTGAACATACATCTAGCTCCGGAAGGTTTCACCCCCTTCAGGCCATTTTTTGCAATTCAGCACTGCGCTACTTTACTGCTACTGGTAATTGTGCAGTAATGCTACACTGTACCCAAACAAAATTTATATCATTTTTTTCACACAAACAGAGCTTTCTTTTGGTGGTATTTGGTCACCACTGGGGTTTTTATTTTTTGCGACATAAATGAAAAAAGACCGAAATTTTTTTTAAAAAAAACAATATTTTTTACTTTCTGCTATAAATCATATCCAATAAAAAAAATTTAAAAAATCTAATATCTTTATACATTTTAGGCAAAATGTATTCTGCTACATGTCTTTTGGTTAAAAAAAATCCCAGTACATGCATATTGATTGATTTGCATGAAAGTTATAGCGTCTACACACTATGGTATATGTATATATATATATATATATATATATATATATATATATATATATATATATATTTTTTTTTTTTTTTTTTTTTTACACCACTAATGACGGTGATCAGTGACTTATAATGAGACTGCTATAGTGCAGCGGGCAATCAGACACTATAGGGCAGGGGTCTCAAACTGGTGGCTCTCCAGCTGTTGCGGAACTACAAGTCCCACCATGCCTCTGCCTTTGGGTGTCATGCTTGTAACTGTCAGCCTTGCAATGCCTCATGGGACTTAGTAGTTTTGCAACAGCTGGAGGGCTGCCAGTTTGAGACCCCTGCTATAGGGGAACTGACTTACTGCCACTGACATCACCATTGACACTAATACAGTAATCAGTACTAATACTCAAGGCGCCCCAACAGGTAGGGTTGCCACCTGTCCAGGATTCACCCAGACAGTCCGGGTTTTAAATCATGTGTCTGGGTTTCAGCCCACCTTAAACCCGAACACATTTTTCAGACAGGAATGTGGCTTGGAACAGGGCTTGACAGGAGGGTGAGGGGGCACTATGTGCGCCACATTACTATTCTCTTTGGAGTGCCCAAAGGTGTCCCATGTCTGTTACAATCCTATAGTGTATACTAAAACAAAAAAATGTACTGTGCACCGCTAAAGTGTTCGGGTTTGGCTTGAAGAAAAAGTGGGAACCCTACCAACATTTCATGTTTTCAAGATTTCGCTCAGATGAAACAGCTGTGGTAATTACTAAGGCAATGAAACTGATCAAATCACCTGTGCAAAATAATGGAGAGCCTGAAAACATGACCTGTTGGGGCGCCTTGAGGACTGGAATTGAGAAACACTGCTATACACTGTCACTGTACTAATGTGGCTGGGAAGGGATTAACATTTAGGGTCATCAAAGGGTTAAATGTGTGCCTAACAATGTGAAATGTGTGTAATGTGTGGAGCTTTTACTAACATATCTCTCTCTTTCTTATCCCTGCTTTAAAGTGATAAGAAAGAGAGAGATTGTTCCCTCTGTACAGAGCTCTGTGTTGATTGTCAACACAGGGCTCTGGGCTGTGATTGCACACAGCTGATCAGCAGGTCCCAGCCACGAATCATTACCTGGGACTTGCTGACAAACTCCGTATGTGTACAATCACAGCTGGTGTTGGTCCTGATCCTGGAAGCAGACCGATTGCACGGGCCACATGTCCGCAGTACATTGCGGGTGGCCGGTCTGCAAGTGGTCAAAAAATAACTCCAGGTAAACAGCTCACAGTTCGAATTTTTATATAAAAGCTGTTTTACCTGCCAAAGTATTTGTATCCCTGTCCATCCAGTCCTCATTTCACACAACCCTGCTCGACAGCAGAGCCACATTTTCTGACCTCTCTTTTCTCCACTGCAGTTAATTGAAGAGGAAGTAAAAGCTGGTCGGTTTTTCTTCCTTCTTCCCTGCAAAGTAAAGGCATAATGTGCTAGTATGCATGGTATACTAGCACATTATGTGACACTTACCTGCAAAGTAAGCCCGCGTCGTCCTCTGCTGCAGGCCGCATCCATCTTCGCCCTTCTTCCTTCAGGGGCCGCGGACTCTGGCTGTGTGGCTGGCTGGAGCCACGTGACGTCACTCCCACACATGCACGTGGGAGTCTCTGGTCATGGCACACGCTCTTGAAGAAACGGCACGGGTGGCCGTTCCTTCAGAGCGCATGCGAAAATGTCATCCTTGGCTCAGTTTACAGTAAATATCTCCTAAACCACGCACGTTTAGGAGATATTTACAGTACCTATAGGTAAGCCTTATTCTAGGCTTGCCTATAGGTACAACTTACACAGGGAGGTTTAAACCTCTTTAATACAGCTTGATTACTTCCCTGCCTCTAACCTGTGCTTGTAACTAGAATTGAAATTGAAGTGCCACACGACTGCTAAGGGGTTTTGATTCCATTAAAAGTCAGGAGCACAATCCGACTAATTTCAGGGGTTTAAGTGTCCACCTTCATCAGGGTTTTTCCAATGTGAACTACAAGCACAGACCTTATCAGCAGCTTGCTTGGCAGCCTGTGATTGGACAGTGTAGGAACAGCAGCACTGAGACAAGTCACCACTGTCCTCTCTTCTACTCCAAAAAAAACTAGACACTGGACTTGACTCCTTTATCTGTCAGTCAGGGAGCATTGGTTGGGCTTGATGACAACCTAAGCACCTCTACCACGCAGTGGGGCCACCCAAAAACAGCCATTTGCCTTTCCCTAGAAATTCAAACTGGAAAAAAAGAGCTCCAGCTGGTCATCTTAAGAGCTTTTTACCATTATTAGTAAAATTGAGACAAGAGGAAGATAAAAGTATCCAAAACACATTTTGATGAACCTGCAGTGTAAAGGAACCTTTATGCTGTATGTATAGTGCTGTGGGAAGATTTTTCATTTTTTTTATCCAAGCCCTGATGAAGGGGGATTGTTTAGCCCCTGAAACGCATTGTTTTTTTTCTTCTTGTTGTCTCTATATTACCAGGAATAAATGATGATGGACTATTAAGACGACCATCCGGCACTTCTTTTTTTGTTGATTTCCTTCTTCCCTACTTCTGCTGACAGCATGTTCCTTGTCCACACACCTGATTGGCTGCTGGTGCTGCCTTCACCCATCTCCCAGTGTGAATGCTGCTGTACGCAATTACATTAAGGCTGATACCAAGTCAAATTCAACTACTATGTAAAAATAGTTATTTCTTTTAATAATTACATTACTGTATTGATTGGTATCTATTTTATTTATATCTGCACTGAGTTTTGCTTTAAAGGTACAGCCCACCCAGAAGTAATATTTCTGTTATAGGTGAAGTACACGCCAAAACACTCTGTAACCTTGTGTTCCTTGTCCTCCAGGCCATAAAACGTACATTTGACAAGAAGACGGTACAAGTGTATGAAATGTTCAAGAATGAGCTGGATCTTGTCAACAAAGAACTAGGCAGAAAAATTCCTACAGTGCCATCTCACATGAGCCGCTCGGCTGGTCAGGCGCACTGGGTGCAGGCTTTAAGACGTCGCATTGATCGGCCAATGCAGGTGAGTCCAGTGGATGTCAGGAGCTCATATCAGTCTCTGCCCCAGAGGAGCTTACACTCTAATGTCTCACCACAGTCACATACTATTATTATACATTTATAAAGCTCTGACATATTCTGTAGTGTTGTACAGAGAACACTGAGCTGGTCACATCAACAGGGCGGCCATCACAAATTTTACACAGCTTTAGGCCTGGTCCCCCAAGGGACTGACCACCAACATTCCCCAGGGCCCGCCCACTGGCCGTCCCACTGGCTGTTGAATTGAATCCACCCACTGGCCAACCTCCCCTGAGTCCTTTAGTGCACCCATTTTTATTTTAGCATTCCTACAACTTAATATATGAAAATTCAAAGTCTATTCATCCACCTCGCTGATAATGGCCTTCTTGATCCCCTTCAGTCTGGATTTCATCCTCAACACTCCACAGAAACTGCTCTCCTAAAACTAACAAACGATCTACTAATGGCCAAAGCCAGTCGACACTATTCTGTACTCCTACTCCTGGACCTCTCTGCTGCCTTTGATACGGTTGACCACCCCCTCCTCCTCAAAAAACTACACGCCTTTGGTCTCTGTGACTGTACACTTCGCTGGTTCTCTTCCTACTTATCCAACCGCACCTTTAGCGTTTCTTATAACTCTACTTCCTCCTCTCCTCTTCCTTTCTCTGTTGGGGTCCCTCAGGGTTCTGTTCTTGGACCTCTACTATTTTCAATCTACACCGCCTCCCTGGGTCAAGTGATAGCCTCCATGGCTTCCAATACCACCTCTACGCTGACGACATCCAAATCTATTTCTCTACCCCTCAGCTTACTCCCTCTGTCTCCTCACGTATCACTAATTTACTATCAGATATATCAGTCTGGATGTCACACCACTTCTCAAACTCAATCTAGCCAAACTCGAATTTATAACTTTTCCTCCCCCATATGCCTCTTCCCCTGATCTCTCTGTCAAAATCGATGGCACAACTATAAGCCCATCCCCACATGCCAAGGTTCTAGGTGTAGTCCTAGACTCTGAACTTTCCTTCAAGCAACACATCCAATCACTGTCCAAATCCTGCCGCCTCAACCTCCGCAACATCTCCAAAATACGCCCCTTTCTAACCAATGACACAACAAAGCTCTTAATTCACTCGCTGGTCATCTCTCGCCTCGACTACTGCAACTCCCTTCTCATTTGCTTACCTCTACATAGTTTATCACCTCTTCAATCCATTATGAATGCCGCTGCCAGACTCATCCACCTTACCAATCGCTCTGTGTCTGCCACTCCTCTCTGTCAATCCCTCCACTGGCTTTCGCTCGGCCAAAGAATTAAATTCAAAATTCTAACAACTACGTACAAAGCCATCCACAATTTCGCCCCCAGCTACATCACTAGCCTAGTCTCTAAATAGAAACCTACTCGCTCTCTTCGTTCCTCTTAAGACCTCCTGCTCTCTAGCTCCCTCGTCACCTCCTCCCACACTCGCCTCCAGGCCTTTTCCAAAGCCTCTCCAATCCTATGGAATGTCCTACCCCAATCTGTCCGCTTATCTCCTACTTTATTAGCTTTCAGACGATCCCTGAAAACCCTTCTCTTCAGAGAAGCCTATCCTACCCACACCTAACAACTGTATTTTCATTTTTTCCATCAGCTCATCCCCCACAGTTATTACCTTTTGTTTCCACTTGACCCTCCCTTCTAGATTGTAAGCTCTAATGAGCAGGGCCCTCTGATCCCTCCTGTATTGATTTGTATTGTAAGTGTACTGTCTACCCCCATGTTGTAAAGCGCTGCGCAAACTGTTGGCGCTATATAAATCCTGTATAATAATAACAATAATAATAATATTCATCAGTGCTTTCAAGATTTAACAGTAAGGAATTATATTTTGGCCAAAAAATATGAAGCCTGCCACCATGACGAGGTAGACTATTTTGAGCAGGACCCTACACTAACACTAACTGCATTGCCTTTTCAACGCCCCCCCAAATCTATCCTGCCCTAGCAGATCTAGGAAAACAAAACCTCCCTCTCCACAATGTCACTCTCATCCTCATCCCCACACAGAATCATCCACATCCCTCTCCACAATGTAACTCTCATCCTCATCCCCACCCAGAATCCTCCACCCCTCTCCACAAAGTAACTCCATCATCCTCATCCCCACCCAGAATCATCCACATCCCTCTCCACAATATAACTCCATCATCCTCAGCCCCACCCAGAATCATCCACATCCCTCTCCACAATGTAACTTCATCTTCCTCAGCCCCACCCAGAATCATCCTCATCCATCGTCACAGTGTAACTCTCATCCTCATCCCCACCCAGAATCATCCACATCCCTCTCCAAAATGTAACTCTCATCCTCATCCCCACCCAGAATCATCCACATACCTCTCCAAAATGTAACTCCATCATCCTCATCCCCACCCAGAATCATCCACATCCCTCTCCACAATGTAACTCTATCATCCTCATCCCACGCAGAATCACCCTCACCCCTTTCTACAATGTAACTCTCATCCTCATCCCCACCCAGAATCATCCATCCCTCTCCACAATGTAACTCCATCATCCTCATCCCCACCCAGAATCATCCATCCCTCTCCACAATGTAACTATCATCCTCATCCCCACCCAGAATCATCCACATCCCTCTCCACAATGTAACTCCATCATCCTCAACCCCACCCAGAATCACCCTCACCCCTTTCACCCCTTTCACCCCTTTCTGCCCTAGCAGATCTAGGAAAACAGAACCTCCCTCTCCACAATGTAACTCTCATCCTCATCCCCACCCAGAATCATCCACATCCCTCTCCACAATGTAACTCCATCATCCTCATCCCCACCCAGAATCATCCATCCCTCTCCACAATGTAACTCTTTCATCCTCATCCCACCCAGAATCACCCTCACCCCTCTCAATAATGTCACTCTCATCCTCATCCCCACCCAGAATCATCCTCCTCCATCGTCACAGTGTAACTCTCATCCTCATCCCCACCCAGAATCATCCACATCCCTCTCCACAATGTAACTCCATCATCCTCATCCCCACCCAGAATCATCCATCCCTCTCCACAATGTAACTCTATCATCCTCATCCCACCCAGAATCACCCTCACCCCTTTCTACAATGTAACTCTCATCCTCATCCCCACCCAGAATCATCCATCCCTCTCCACAACGTAACTCCATCATCCTCATCCCCACCCAGAATCATCCATCCCTCTCCACAATGTAACTATCATCCTCATCCCCACCCAGAATCATCCACATCCCTCTCCACAATGTAACTCCATCATCCTCAACCCCACCCAGAATCACCCTCACCCCTTTCACCCCTTTCTGCCCTAGCAGATCTAGGAAAACAGAACCTCCCTCTCCACAATGTAACTCTCATCCTCATCCCCACCCAGAATCATCCACATCCCTCTCCACAATGTAACTCCATCATCCTCATCCCCACCCAGAATCATCCATCCCTCTCCACAATGTAACTCTTTCATCCTCATCCCACCCAGAATCACCCACACCCCTCTCAATAATGTCACTCTCATCCTCATCCCCACCCAGAATCATCCTCCTCCATCGTCACAGTGTAACTCTCATCCTCATCCCCACCCAGAATCATCCACATCCCTCTCCACAATGTAACTCCATCATCCTCATCCCCACCCAGAATCATCCATCCCTCTCCACAATGTAACTCTATCATCCTCATCCCACCCAGAATCACCCTCACCCCTTTCTACAATGTAACTCTCATCCTCATCCCCACCCAGAATCATCCATCCCTCTCCACAATGTAACTCTCGTCCTCATTCCCAACTAGAATCATCCTCATTCCTCTCCTGGAGAGAGATGAGGATGATTCTGGGTGGAGATGAGGATGAGAAATACATTGTGGAGAGGGATGAGGATGATTCTGGGTGGGGATGAGGATGAGAGATACATTGTAGAAAGGGATGAGGGTGATTATGGGTGGGGATGAGGATGATGGAGTTACATTGTGGAGAGGGATGGATGATTCTGGGTGGGGATGAGGATGATGGAGTTACATTGTGGAGAGGGGTGTGGATGATTCTGGGTGGGGATGAGGATGATGGAGTTACATTGTGGAGAGGGGTGTGGATGATTCTGGGTGGGGATGAGGATGATGGAGTTACATTGTGGAGAGGGATGTGTGACATTATTGAGAGGTTCTTCACAATGTAACTCTCATCCGCACCCAGAATCATCCTCATCCATCTTCACAATGGAACTCCATCATGTCAGGTTGTATGATGTCCCACCTGGGCAGATTAGTAAAGTCCACTCCACACACTTGCCCTCCCATGCTGCTCTCTCAAATCTACATGCACCTGAGAAGGTGGGCTGGGCCTCATTACTTCCGAGGCTGGCCACACACCCTCCCTGAGTCTTGCCCAATCACATTGCTAGTCTAGCAGCAGGCTCCACCTCAGGGTAGGAGCTGGAGCCAGTGCCCGATCACTGATCAGTTGGGGGGGAGGGGGGGAACTAGGAGAGGAGGAATGTCTCGGCTTCAGTGGCTTGTGTGCAGGCAGTGCTTTTTTGAGCCCGGGCCCCTTGGGAAGCCCAGGCCCCCTACAAGTGTATGGGCTGTACCCCCTTGATGGGCCCTGCACATCAATCTCTGAACCAGAGGAGCTTACACTTGCACAACGTTCCACCACAGTCCCACACTATTATTATTATTATACATTTAAACTGTATAGTGCTAACATTTCTTAATTGTACATCACAGGATGCATGTGAGTTAGTTATTAAACTGTTGTGTTATGCTGCACCTCCAGGTGATTGGACACTGGCAAATAGCAAACCTTGACTCAGCCCTGCATAACCCCACCCACTCCTAGCTTTGCCTCAATTTTTTCCTAGTGTCCTTAGGTGATGTACCTGTCTTTTTTCTGCTGGGTGTGTCTACTACTATGATATACTAAAATCTACAACCAAAATTGTGTCCAGCCACTGAGCCTTGGTGCTCTAAAGCAGCAGCAGTTATCAAGATCAGTCCCTATGGTCTGCCATTCCTAGAGGGGCTATACCCAGTGGAAGAATTGGGTAGGTCTGTAAGATGCCACTTGCACTGGATCCCACGTGTGGTGCTCACTTTGGCAGGCAGTTGCAGCATGTGAGTTAGCTGGCGGGGTGCTATGTAGGTCCAGGGCTGTGGTCTGCTGCAGCAGAGCCCCGTCCCTGAAGACGCTGCAGGGTAGCCTGATATGATATAGGTGAAGATCGAGCTGGAGAAATTTTTGATATCTGGGTCCAAAACATTGAGGGGATTTACTAAAACTGGAGCGTGCAAAATCTGGTGCAGCTCTGCATAGAAACCAATCAGCTTTCAGGTTTTACAGTGAAAGTTTTTTTTTTTAAATAACAAAGATGTTATACTCTCCTGCTCTGTGCAGTGGTTTTGCACAGAGCAGCCCCAATCCTCCTCTTTTCAGGTCCCCTGTCAACGCTCTTGGCCTCTCCCTCCTGTTGAGTGTTCCCTGAGCAAGCAACTTGCAACGGGGGCACCCAAGCAGGCTCGTTCATGAGCCGTAGCTCTGTGTGTCCATTCACATACAGAGCCGCGGCGCGGCCCCGTCCCCACTCTCTCCTCAGTGGCTCACTGGCTGTGATTGACAACAGCAGGAGCCAATGGCTGAAGGCCAGAAAGCCCTCATCCTGATGTGTTTACCACTGCACATGGAAAGCATACATGCTACATCTCAGGCAATGATTGGGTTTTACCTCCCTTCAGTTACAACTGGAAAAGTCCTTGGCCCTGAGCACTACTAAGGCTCAGGTTTATGCTTTGGCGGTACTCTATCCAATACTGTTCGCTTCCCATTGCTTGGTCAGAACATTTGTACAAGGGATGACTTACATTGTACCACCAGTACACTCTGTGTTGACTCTGTGGGTTCTCAATCTGGTGTTGTTGCTCTTTCAGTGGCCTCCATTTAAGCGAATTTGGGATATTTCTCTCCTTCTTCTTTCCCACAAGGTAGCCTTTTCTTGTGGCAATCTATTTGATCATAAGAGTGTATGATCTTTTGTGGCCTTATTACGTAACGAACCATTGCTTGTTCTTCTTCACAAGGATAAGGTTGTTTTGACATCTCAGAACTGTTCTCGGAATTTAATTTAAACCAGGACATAGTGTTGCCTTTGTTTTTGTCCACCTCTGAAACATCCTAAGGGGATTGTTGTCCACTGCCTGGATTTCGTTAGGGCTGTGCGAGTCTATCCTGCAGCCACAGCCTTGATCCAAACATCTTGTCGCCAAAGGGCACCCGCAAGGGACAGGATGGTTTGTCTTTGGTGGGCCTGTTGGCTATTGTTTGCTGTTGCCTGTTTCTCAGGGTTTGCTTTTTGCCTTCCCTATGGTCTAAGAATGAATTCTCCTGTGTCCTGTGATATACTCCGAGATAGAGATTTTACAAGTACGATTTTACAGGTAATTGCTGGACAGAGAACACAGCCAGCCATATCTTTTTCTGTACCAGAGGAGCTTACAATCTAATGTCCCATCACAGTCACACACTACTATTATTCATATATGTATATAGCTCTGACCAGGGCTTTTTTTCCTCAGATAATAGGTGCAGGTACTCCCCTTCAGAGTCACCCCTTCAGAGTCACCCCTTATCTTCACCACCTATCCACCTCTGAGCACCATCAATTGGTTCCACCCCATACCCACCTCCCAAGTACCTCCCTTTGTAGGGAATAAACAAGTATCATTTTGTGGTGCTAAGTAATTTGTATATACAGTAATTTGATAATGATAAAAAAAAGCCCAGTAAAATAGATGCACTGCAGCCAGCAACAATAGACCACCCCCCCCCCCCCCCCCACCGGCAACAATAGATAATTACCTGCAAAAATAGATCCCCCTATCAACAATAGATCTCACCTTGCAACAATAGATCCCCTAGCAACAATAAATCCCTTCCTGCAACACAAGATACCCACAGCAACAATAGATCCCTTCCTGAAACAATAGATACCCCCAGTAACCATAGATCCCTTCCTGCAACAATGGATACCCACAGCAACAATAGATCCCTTCCTGCAACAATAGATACCCCCAGTAACAAGAGATCCCTTTCTGCAACAATAGATTCCCCTAGCAACAATAGATCCCCCCAGCAACAGTATAGCCCTTCCTGCAACAACAGATCCCCCCCCCAGCAACAATGGACACCCCTGCAATATAATACTCCCCCAGCGACAATAGATCCCTCCAAGTAACAATTCCCCACAGCAATATCAGATCCCTACCAGCGACAATAGATTCTCCAGCACCCTGCATCAATAGACCCTTCAGCACCCCTTGCCACTACATACATTCAGCGCTGGAGGTGCCAAAACTGCATTTCCCCCTGGATTCCCACTGAAAAAAGCCCTGGTCCTGACATATACCACCCCACAGTGCTGTACAGAGAACACTGAACCAGTCACATAAGTCTCTCCACCAAGGGAGCTTACACTCTAATGTCCCCCCACAGTCACACACTATTATTATTATTATACATTTACAGCGGGTAAAATAAGTATTGAACATGTCACCATTTTTCTAGGTAAATATATTTCTAAAGGTGATATTGACATGAAATTTTCACCACATGTCGCTAACAACACATGCAATTCATACATACAAAGACACCAAAACAAATACGTTCAGAAATGAAGTTATGTGTAATAAACAAAATGGCACAGGAAAAAAATATTGAACACATGAAGAAAGGGAAGTGTAAAAAGGCATGGAAAGCCAAGACACCACCTGAAATCTATCAGTAATTAGAAAGCAAGCCTGCCCTTGTCAGTGCAAATTAATATCAGCTGGTTCAGTCTAAACTGATGGCCTATAAAAAGATGTCTTATTACCAAGGTGTCACACAAGAAACATCTCATGATGGGTAAAAGCAAAGAACTCTCAAGACCTTTGCAACCTTATTTTTGCAAAACATACTGCTGGTATTGATTACAGAAGGATTTCTAAACTTCTGAATGTTCCAGTGAGCACTATTGGGGTCATAATCCGTAAGTGGAAAGAACATAATTTCACCATAAACCGGCCACGACCAGGTGCTCCTCACAAGATTTCTGACAGAGGAGTGAAAAGAATTATCAGAAGAGTTGTCTTATGCCGCGTACACACAATTGGAATTTCGGCCCGCAAAAGACCGATGAGAGTTTTTCATCGAGAAATGCAACTGTGTGTATGCTCCATCGGACTTTTGCTGGCTGAATTCCAGCCAGTAAAAGATTGAGAGCATGCTCTCAATTTTTCGGTCGGAAAAAGTTCCTATCCGAAAATGCGATCATCTGTGGCAATTCCGACGTGAAAAATTCCTACGCATGCTCGGAAACAATTCGACGCATGCTCGGAAGCATTGAACTTCATTTTCTCAGCTCGTCGTAGTGTTGTATGTCACCGCGTTCTTGACAGTCGTAAGTTCAGCGAACTTTTGCGTGACCGTGTGTATGCAAGGCAAACTTGAGCAGAATCCCGTCGGAAAAGCCGTCATATTTTTTTCCAAGGAGAAGTACGATTGTGTGTACACGGCATAAGAGCCAAGGACCACTTGTGAAGAGCTTCAGAAAGACCTGGAATTAGCGGGTACAATTGTTACAAAGAAAACAATCACTAATGCACTCAGTTGCCATGGTCTGTATGTACCCTCACCACACAAGACTCCATTGCTGAAGAAAAAGCACGTTGAAGCTCGTTTAAAGTTTGCTGCCCAACATTTAGACAAGCCTGTGAAATACTGGGAGAATATAGTCTGGTCAGATGAGACCAAAATTGAACTCTTTGGATGCCACAATACACACCATATTTGGAGGTCAAATGGGACATCACCCCAAAAACACCCCCCATACCAACAGTGAGGTTTGGAGGTGGGAACATCATGGTGTGGGGCTGTTTTTCATCATACGGTACTGGCAAACTTCATATCATTGAAGGAAGGATGAATGGAAAAATGTACCAAAACATTCTTGATAAAAATCTGCTGCCATCTACCAGGATGATGAAGATGAAACAAGGGTGGACATTTCAGCAAGACAATGATCACCAAACACAAAGCCAAGAAAACTCTCAATTGGTTTCACAGAAAGAAAACAATTCTGCTAGAATGGCCCAGCCAATCGCCTGGCTTGAATCCAATAGAAAATCTATGGAAAGAACTAAAGATCAGAGTTCATAGAAGAGGCCCACAGAGCCTTCAAGATTTGAAGACTGTGGAAGAATGGACCAAAATCACACCTGAGCAACGCATGAGAGTTTCTCCATACAGGAGGCATCTTTAAGCTGTTATTACCAACAAAGTATTTTGTACAAAGTATTAAATACATTTCAGTCAGCGTGTTCAATACTTTTTTTCCTGTGTCATTCCATTTTATTACACATAACTTAATTTCTGAACGTATTTGTTTTGGTGTCTTTGTATGTCTGAATTGCATGGGTTGTTACTGACATGTGGTGAACATTTGATGTCAATAGCACCTTTAGAAATACAGTATCTCACAAAAAGTGAGTACACCCCTCACATTTGTGTAAATATTTTATTCTATCTTTTCATGTGACAACACTGAAGAAATGACACTTTGCTACAATGTAAAGTAGTGAGTGTACAGCATGTATAACAGTGTCAATTTGCTGTCCCCTCAAGATAATTCAAAACACAGCCATTAATGTCTAAACCGCTGGCAACAAAAGTGAGTACACCCCTAAGTGAAAATGTCCAAATTGGGCCCAAGTAGCAATTTTCCCTCCCCCGCGGTGTCATGTGACTCATTAGTGTTACAAGGTCTCAGGTGTGAATGAGGAGCAGGTGTGTTTAAATTTGGTGTTTTCGCTCTCACTCTCTCATACTGGTCATTGGAAGTTTAACATGGCACCTCATGGCAAAGAACTCTCTGAGGATCTGAAAAAAATAATTGTTGCTCTATATAAAGATGGCCTAGGCTATAAGAAGATTGCCAAGACCCTGAAACTGAGCTGCAGCATGGTGGCCAAGACCATACAGTTGTTTGACAGGACAGGTTCCACTCAGAACTGGCCTCGCAGGGCACGCTGAGCACGTGCTCAGCGTCATATCCAGAGGTTGTCTTTGGGAAATAGACGTATGAGTGCTGCCAGCATTGCTGCAGAGGTTGAAGGGGTGGGGAGTCAGCCTGTCAGTACTCAGACCATACGCAGCACACTGCATCAAATTGGTCTGCAGGGCTGTCATCCCAGAAGGAAGCCTCTTCTAAAGATGATGCACAAGAAAGCCTGCAAAAAGTTTGCTGAAGACAAGCAGACCAAGGACATGGATTACTGGAACCATGTCCTGTGGTCTGATGAGACCAAGATAAACTTATTTGGTTCAGATGGTGTCAAGCGTGTGTGGTGGCAACCAGGTGTACAAAAAACGGAGTACAAAAACAAATGTGTCTTGCCTACAGTCAAGCATGGCTGTGGGATTGTCATGGTCTGGAGCTGCATGAGTGCTGCCGGCACTCTGGGGAGCTACAGTTCATTGAGGGAACCATGAATGCTAACATGTACTGTGACATACTGAAGCAGAGCATGATCCCCTCCCTTTAGAGACTTGGCTGCAGGGCAGTATTCCAACATGATAATGGACCCAAACACACCTCCAAGATGACCACTGCCTTGCTAAAGAAGCTGAGGGTAAAGGTGATGACTGGCCAAGCATGTCTCCAGACCTAAACCCTATTGAGCATATGTGGGGCATCCTCAAATGGATGGTGGAGGAGCGCAAGGTCTCTAACATCCACCAGCTCTGTGATGTCATCATGGAGGAGTGGAAGAGGACTCCAGTGGCAACCTGTGAAGCTCTGGTGAACTCCATGCCCAAGAGGGTTAAGGCAGTGCTGGAAAATAATGGTGGCCACACAAAATATTGACACTTTGGGCCCAATTTGGAGATTTTCATTTAGGGATGTACTCACTTTTGTTGCCAGCGGTTTAGACATTAATGGCTGTGTGTTGAGTTACTTTGAGAGGACAGCAAATTGACACTGTTATACAAGCTGTACACTCACTATTTTACATTGTAGCAAAGTGTCATCTCTTCAGTGTTGTCACATGAAAAGATAGAATAAAATATTTACAAAAAGGGGAGGAGTGTACTCAGTTTTGTGAGATACTGTATAATTACCCAGAACAATGGTGACGTGTTCAATACTTATTTTAACTGCGTATATAGTTCTGAGATATACCACAGTACTGTACAAAGATCACTGAGCCAGTCACATCAGTCTCTGCACTAGGTGAGCTTACACTCTAATCTCCTAGGCTCTTTGTAGTCAAGGCAGCAGCATTGTTTTGCTGGGAGAGAAATCATTGTATATGTTTGAGGAGGGACAGAGATGAACGGGGATAGTTGGAATTCTGTAGTTCTGCAAGCGGGGCTGACAACTCTGCTTGGGATTTCAGTGCTGTGTTGTCAGATATGAGCTCACTGGATTTGATAGCTAGGAATAGAAAACAGAGAAATGTGCATGTATTGGAGAGATGTACTGAATAGTTTTTTTTTCTTTTCATTTTCAACCGTCAAGCCAAACATGGAGATGACATGGGAGTTGTGTACACATGACCATATCACATATAGAACACAGCAGCCCCCATGCTGTTTGGCATATACAATGGTTCCAGAGAATGTACGGCAGGCTTCCCAGTATTAATAATACAAGCAGAATCCTTGGGCCCGCGCGTCTGCAAGTGAGATTAGCATAGGCTCTTTGTAAAATGAAATTGACATTGACAGCAGATCTCTCCAGAGTCCTCAGCCAGCGACGTGTTCTGTGTGTACTCCGCTTGTACCGCACACAATGCTGTTCCTGGTGGTCCTTCTCATTACATTCTCTCATTTTACTGTCCGCCCTATATTTGATGAGATTATCCCTCCTTTCTCTTTGTTTGCTGGCTCTGATCCACGGAGTTCCTGGATCAGAGCCAGCAAACAAAGAGAAAGGAGGGATAATCTCATCAAATATAGGAAATGTAGGAGAGGTCCAGGTTTTGGCTTAGTGATGAGCCAAACTTTGCAGCACTGGGATTGCAGGTTCAGCTTCCACCAGGGACACTGTCTAAATTGAGTTTGTTGTGAGCGCCTCGGTGTACATTATGGAGCACTGCGGAGTGTGACGGAGTTATGAATCATTGAATAAAAGCTGTCTGCATCCACACTGCTTCCATATTACCCATCCATGCATCCTAACCACACTGGAGTTGATTCTGAGGTAGAGACTGATCAGTGAGTCTGGCTCAGTGTTCTTTTTACAGCACTACAGTATATGTCAGCGCTATATAAATGTATAATAGTAGTGAATGGCTGTGGTGGGGACATTAGAGTGTAAATTTTTGTTGTTGTTTTAAAAAAATCATACAAGCACATACAGCTTATTAAAGTGGTTGTAAACCCTAAAAAAAAATCCTAAAAAAAAAAAACCTGCAAGACAAAGGCATAATGAGCTAATAATGATTTAATAATAATAGCTCATTATGAATTACTTACCTGAGATCGAAGCCCCCGCAGCAGTCCTCGTTCACCACTCCGGCGGCCGACACCGCTTCCGGGGGTTACTTCCGGGTATCGCGGCTCCGGCGCTGTGATTGGCCGGAGCCGCGATGACCCATGCGCGCGGAAGCTGCCAGTAACAGTACAGTCTGACTGAAGCAACGGCAACGTATGTGCCATTACTTCAGTTTGCTTAAGTGCGCATGTGCCGATGACGACGGCACATGCAAATACAGGGGATATCTCCTAAACAGTGCAGGTTTAGGAGATATCCAGTGTAGCTACAGGTAAGCCTTATTATAGGCTTGCCTGTAGTAAAAAGTAGTTGTAAAGGGTTTACAACCACTTTAATAAAAACATATTTACACAAAAATAAGCAACAACTAAACAAAAACAAGCGTGCTTACATCAGCAAGTATAGAAAACCGTTTCCTACATTTACATTTTTTTTTTTTTTTAAATATGTATTATAGCAGAAAGTAAAAATTGTCGGTCGTTTTTTTTGTTTATAGCGCAAAAAATAAAAACCACAGAGGTGATCAAATACCACCAAAAGAAAGCTCTATTTGTGGGAAAAAAAGTATATCCATTTTGTTTGGGTACAACGTTGCACAACTGCGCAATGTCAGTTAAAGCAACGCAGTGCCGTATCGCAAATAATGCTCTGGTCATCAAGGGGGTAATTCCTTCTGGGGCTGAAGTGGTTAAAGAAATTATTATTATTATTAATAATAATAATAATAATTATAATAATAAAATAATAATAAACACCCAAACCTGAACAAAAGAATTAATTATTTTTTTATATAAATTGCTG
The DNA here is from genome assembly GCF_042186555.1 of Aquarana catesbeiana. NCBI lineage: Eukaryota > Metazoa > Chordata > Amphibia > Anura > Ranidae > Aquarana > Aquarana catesbeiana. Next base: position 684,015,438 of record NC_133326.1, read on the forward strand.
GATGTTGGATAGTCAACGGCACCACATCCCTATATTAAAGTACATGGAAAGGAAGAAGATGATGAGATTTTTAGGGTGCCAGGAATGAACCAAGAACAAAGCGATATATAAAAATATAATTTATTATATATTATACAAACACTATACACATCAGGAAATTCTGCTTTTTGAGTGTTTATATTGAGATGTTATACTCATATACAATTCATATACATTTTCAATTCATAGTCACCATACTTGCATTTTATGGCGAAACATGTAGAGCAAGAAAATACTGCTGGTCATCCACAATATGGTTACTGTATGGTGATATCCTGATGTTTTTATGTATAAATAAATTTGATATTTGTATATATCGTTTTGTTCTTGGTTAATTCCTGGCACCCTAAAAATCCCATCATCCTCTTCCTATCCATGTAAAAAAAATTAATTACCGGTAGTAATAATAATAATGTATTATTATTATTATTATTATTATTATTATTATTATTAATAAGAATAATAAGAATAATAAGAATATATTTATTTATTTTGTGTTAGGGTTTTTAGTTATTTATTATTTACTTCCTATCCATGTAAAAAATAATTAATTAGTAATAATAATAATAAGAATAATAATAAGAAGAATGTATTATTCTTCTTATTATTATTCTTATTATTAATAATAAGAATAATAATAATATATTTATTTATTTTGTGTTAGGGTTAGGGTTTTTAGTCATTTATTATTTTATTATTATTTTATTGTATGTGTTTAAGGCATTGGGGTTAATTATTTACTTATTACATAGTATTCATTTATTGTAGTTATTTAATTATTTTTATTTATTTGTGTATTTATTTTACATTTATTTATGAATTTATTATTAGTAGTGGTATTAACACCCTAACCCTAACCAAAATAAATAAATAATAAATAACCCTAACTCCTCATCCTAACCTAACCTTAACTGTAACCCATTTTGTAAAGCGCTGCGCAAACTGTTGACACTATATATATCCTGTATAATATTAATATGGAGGGATATGTTTTGCTCATATTTCATGTCTGAGGTTTACAACCAATTTAAGTCAGTATAGTTTGCTGCCTACGACTAATCATCCTTGGTGTCAGGTTTGACCTCTGATGACTTTCCCCTGTAGATCCTGGCCGGCTGCCACTTCATGCCCCGTGTCGGAGTAGGCGAGGAGGTCATTCATGAGTACCAGCAGCTGACCCAGAAACTGGACGAGCTGGTGAGGAAGATATTCTCAGAATGGTCTCAGTTGGTGGACAGGCAGGCCATGAAACGCCTGGACATCCCTCTTATGGTCCGCAGCCAGGAGAAGCCCGGAATGCTTGACATGAACTTTGATAAGTAAGTACAGGAGATTGGCGTGAGTCTGAGTATCAGAGTATCAGCTAGGTCTTCCTCTAACCTTTGTTGTCCTTATACAGGAATGTGTTGAAGTTGTTTGTGGAGATCCATTACTGGGAACGGGTTCAGTTTGAGATCCCCCATTATGTGGTGGACATTTACCAGCGGCAGGAGGACCTCCGAAACCTGCGAGAAAATGTTCTTCTGGTGGTTCGAGCCTATAACAGGTGAGCAGTCTTACATCACCATCTTGTGAACAGAGCTGATCTCTTTTCATTTTTTCTCAGTACATTTTTATTTGCATTTTCAAACATAATAGGCATTGCATAAGGGGCGCCAGCTTGCAACACAAAGGCTGGTAAAGATTTCCAGCATGTTGTTCAGATGCATAGATATTAAGGAGATACAACTGCAGCATTAAAAGACCAGCTCTGGGAAAGGTGAAAATGATGCCTTGCAGTGGGGCTGCGCCTGGACTGTAAGGGCTAATTGCTCATTTAGTCTTGGAGGGAGGAGAAGCATTCTACATACCTGATCCTTCACTTCCTTTTAGGGGACAACTACCCCCACACTCCGCTGGTGTACTGTCCCTCAGTGTCATCACGTCCAGAGCATGGACCCTGCATTGGTCTTGATGACGTCAGGAGCTTAGACCTCTGGAGCGTAGGGGAGAAGACACGGCTGGGACCGGGTAAGTATATCTACTTTAAGAAGTCCTCAAGACCTAAACAAGCAATTAATTACTCCAGTGCCGGTGCAGCCCAACTGCAAGGGATCATTTTCAGCTCCACTGGAGTTGGGCTTTAAAGTGGAACTAAACTCTCCTATCTTTCACAGCCAAGGAAGCTGCCATCTTAGCCTGCCGACCGCAATACACATATATGTTGTGGTCTGCAAGTGGTTTATCGGGATTATGGCTGAAGATATCAGCCATAACCCCGGTACCATTCTTTTCAGCAGACAGCCGGTTTCCGAAGTGGCGGGAGGGGCCGTACTCCCCCTCCAGCTGATTGCCGGTGCTTGGGCTTACCGTTACCGCCGCTTTGCCAAAGAAACGATCTGACGGTGTGGCCATCTGCTCCCATAGGAGCCAAATAAATATAGTCAAATGAGCTTTGGCTGTACTTCTCTTTTAAGTGTACATCTTACATAGTTACATAGTAGGTAAGGTTGAAAAAAGACACAAGTCCATCAAGTCCAATCTATGTGTGATTATGTGTCAGTATTACATTGTATATCCCTGTATGTTGTGGTCATTCAGGTGCTTATCTAAAAGTTTATTGAAACTATCGATGCTTCCCGCTGAGACCACCGCCTGTGGAAGGGAATTCCACATCCTTGCCGCTCTTACAATAAAGAACCCTCTACGCAGTTTAAGGTTAAACCTCTTTTCTTCTAATTTTAATGAGTGGCCATGAGTCTTGTTAAACTCTCTTCTGCGAAAAAGTTTTATTTCTATTGTGAGGTCACCAGTACTGTATTTGTATAATGAAATCATATCCCCTCTCAAGCGTTTCTTCTTCAGAGAGAATTAGTTCAGCGCTCGCAACCTTTCCTCATAGCTAAGATCCTCCAGGCCCTTTATTAACTCTGTTGCCCTTCTTTGTACTCGCTCCATTTCCAGTACGTCCCTCCTGAGGACTGGTGCCCAGAACTGGACAGCATACTCCAGGTGCGGCCGGACCAGAGTCTTGTAGAGTGGGAGAATTATAATTTTATCTCTGGAGTTGATCCCCTTTTTAATGCATGCCAATATTCTGTTTGCTTTGTTAGCAGCAGCTTGGCATTGCATGCCATTGCTGAGCCTATCATCTACTAGGACCCCCAGGTCCTTTTCCATTCTAGATTCCCCCAGAGGTTCTCCCCCCAGTGTATAGATTGCATTCATATTTTTGCCAACCAAATGCATTATTTTACATTTTTCTACATTGAACCTCATTTGCCATGTAGTTGCCCACCCCATTAATTTGTTCGGATCTTTTTGCAAGGTTTCCCCGTCCTGCAGAGAAGTTATTGCCCTGCTTAGCTTAGTATTGTCTGCAAATACAGTGATTGAACTGTTCATCCCATCCTCAAGGTCGTTTATTAACAAATTAAATAGGATTGGTCCCAGCACAGAACCCTGGGGAACCCCACTACCCACCCCTGACCATTCTGAGTACTCCCCATTTATCACCACCCTCTGAACACGCCCTTGTAGCCAGTTTTCAATCCATGTACTCACCCTATGGTCCATGCCAATGGACCTTATTTTGTACAGTAAACGTTTATGGGGAATTGTGTCAAATGCTTTTGCAAAATCCAGATACACCACGTCTATGGGCCTTCCTTTATCTAGATGGCAGCTCACCTCCTCATAGAAGGTTAATAGATTGGTTTGACAAGAACGATTCTTCATGCATCCATGCTGATTAAATCTGATTTACAATTACATTTTACTTTTTTCTCTTCATGTACTTACATTGTATCCCACATTGCTGTACATCAAGGGTATGCTGGAAATCTATTTTTTCTATATTTGCAACAAGTGAATTGAAGGCCGCTTTCACTAATTCTTCCTATACTGTGAATCACATTGTATTACACTATATGCTGCTTTATGCTGTTTGTTGAAAAACTTAAAGAATAAAGAATACCTTGATGAATAATATATCACAATTTGTTCTCTCTTTCTTTAGAAAGCATCCTAAATAGAAAGGCCTGTCCCCTGCCAGCATGCTGCAGAGAATGACCCTTGCTCTCTGTGTGAAAGCAGTGGTCTTTCTGCAGGGATATGACTTGCCCCCTGCTGAGTTAGACCTATAGCTTTGCGGTAAGCAAATTTCATGTTCTCTGCTGAGTGGAGAATTCTAGATCCTACTCAGCAGGGGGAGTGTTGAACTTCTGCAGAGAGACCACTGCTTCCTCAAAGGCAGCAAGGATCCTTCTCTACAGCATGCTGGCAGGTGACAGGCTTTTTTAACTCAGGCCATGGCTGTTTTCTCTCCCCTTCCCCGTGTGACAAGCTGGAGCTATGACCGTTGCCCCAGGTTTCCTGTTTCACGGTGACTCCTTTCTCTTGCAGCTACCTTTGCATGCAGTGACTAGAGTTGTGTCTCTCTACACTGTGTGTACCAATAGAAACACACAGCACTATAGCCTAGGACTGCAAGTCGCAGTAACGTAACTAGCACCTTCAGGACCCGATGCAACAAATCATGAAGGGACCCCTTCCCTCCAAGCCCAGTGGCGGAACACCAGGGCCCAGTCGCAAGTGCGACCTTTGTTACCCTGGTAGTTAAGCCACTAGGGTCTGTAGTTTTTTTTTATTTTTTGCTATTTTATTTTTTAATAATTTCATTATCATGTTATTTTATTTATTTATTATAATAATATTTTTTTACAATTTTTTTTAGGAGCCCCGTTTGGGGGCTTTGGTGAGATATCGGGGGTCTAAATAGACCTCTGATGTTCCACCTTTGAGCCTCAGCTGCACAGAATGAATGGACAGGAATAGCTCTGTACAGAGCTTCCCGTTCATTCATACACTGAAGCATAGTAAACACAATTTACTATGCTTCAGTTATGAATGGACAGAGTCAGTGATCACTACGGATCACTAACTCTAGTCATTCAGACAAGGACACATGGCACATTTAGTGGCTCCATCCCCACTCTCCATCCTGACACCATTCCTAAATCAGCAGCCAGCGGGAGAGGTAAGGGGGGAGGCCATAAGAGCTGATGAGGGGGACCAGGCGAGAGCACAGGGGGATGGGAAAGAGCACGGGGGGCCAGGGGTAGCAGAAAGAAGCCGTATAGGAGGAGCGTGAAGGGGGGGGCCTGCATATAGAGGAACTGTTCTCTCTATTTTCCCCCTGTAGCCACTGAATGAGGAAGGGAGAGGATGAGAAGAAGGCATTGAGCAGCTGCAGGAGGAAAATGGAGACATCTGTTCCTCTATATGCAGCTGCCCCCGCCGCTTCTCCTATCCTGGAGTATGGGGCTGGGTCGCAATTGCAACCCCTGTAGGTACGCCCCCTGGCAAGGCACTTCCCTGCTCCTTCTTCCTCATCTCCCATCCCTTCTCCAAGCTAGAAGACTGGCTGGAGACTGCGCTGTCCACTGTTAACTCTTTCCTTTGAAGAGCGGAAATTCAGGGAAGCAGCATTGAGAGAGCAGGAGCCAACAGCACTGAAAGTTGTGAACTGCAAGGGCTGGGGTAAGAATTAAAGAAAAAATGTTTATTTTTTGTTGTCAATGTGTTAAGATAAAGAACACTGAGGGTTTATTACTACTTAAAGATCAGTTATTTTCACTTGCTCTCAGCTATAAACTTGTTTCTCTCTTCCTTTCATGCTCCAGGATCATAGCGGCTCTCTCCACAGAGGAACGCAGCCTGTTCAGAGAAAGAATCCGTTTCCTAGATAAGAAGATCCAGCCGGGTCTTACTAAGCTACACTGGTCTTCCAAGGGAGCATCAAGTGCCTTCATTAATGATTGTCTCCTGCATGCAAGCAAGGTGAGCATACTATGAGTGATTTCCAGCTGCATGCAAGGCACATATAGGCAACCTTAAGATGACATAACTGATTGCCTACTGCACTGTCATCAGTGATGAAGAGTCAGGGACAGACTGAGGAAGGCGTGGGTCCCCAATACTCTCCATTGACATTTACTGTCTGGTTCTTGGTTCAGGTGTCCGACTGTAGTTAGTATGTTTGCCTTAAAGTGCTTATTCTTGGGTTCAGCTCCCACAAAGTCAGAGTTTGTGTGTTTCCTCAGATTTATGTGGGGTTCCTTTAGGATTTCTAATTGACTTTTATAAGCCAAGAGCAGACTGAGTGAATTCTGTTGACTGGTGAGGGTAGTGATCAAGAGGCAGCAGAAGAGTTGGATGAAGCACAGATCCACAGAATGAATGAAGTAGAAGCTGGGAGATCCTTGCACTGTAAATCCTCAGGTACAGCTTCCTCTCCAGCAAGGATAACATTGAGCAGCACAAGGGATATATTACCAAACCTCATTCCAAATCTGGTGAGACTCACCACCAAAGGCAATCTTAGATGATCTAACACTGAAGCTATTTTATTTATTTTTTAAATTCTTTTATTGTGGCAAAGCTTCTCAAATACAATTCATCAAGCCATTGTTTTCCAATCCAGAAAAAAAAAAAACAATAAGTCATCACATATTGGGGATATAGAAATACCATATAAAAGAAAAAGGCCATAAAGTAAGATTGACAACTTACCATTAACAGCTTTACATAGATTATTGATTATACTCAATAGATTAAAGGAGCCACAGGTGCGCTGACAGAACCAACTCTTATGAGATTGTCAAGAGGAGAGGTCATGAGACTCATACATGACACTCATACATTAGTGAGAGGTTGACCAGTTTTCATGATTGGAAAGAGAAGAGATGGGTGACAAAGAGAAGAGAAAAAGGAAGGTAGATCAGGAAAAAAAAGGGGGGGGGGGTATTATAGAGAAAATAGAAAAATGCTGTGTAGGTCACTTTCCAGAGGGGCGGCACCACAGGGGGCCACGAAGGCGGATCCAGATTCTGCAAACTGACTCCGCTCGGCGTCGGATCAGAGTAGGCAACATCCTGCATGTAGCCATCTGTACAAGTGAAGTATCTCCAGGGCCTCCACCTTTCTTTGAACTGTTCTTCATAGTTGTGAAGAGTAGCTGTCAGTTCTTCCATTTGATGGATATAATTGATTTTGGAATACCACAGGACTCTGGTAGGCGGTCGAGTCTGCCTTCACAAAGCAGGAACACGGGCCTTCGCGTGCGTTAAGTAACTGCATGGTAAGGGATTTCTTATATTTCTGGATGGGTCTCTCCGTCAGGTGGAGTAAACAGGCTGCCGAATTCCCTGTCAGGTCTACAGAGGTCAAATATTTAGTGGTGGCCGTCACCTCCTCCCAAAACGGCCTTAAATTGGGACTTGACCAAAAAATATGGTACATCGTGCCCACTTCTCTATTACATCACCAACACATTTCAAGGACTGTGCTGTCAAGTTTATGTAAGGAACTCTGTACCACCTGGAGAATATTTTGTACCCGACTTCCTGGTACTGGTTTGTAATGGATGATTTATGAGCCAAGAGGAAGGCTTATTCAACTTGTCATGGTGTAAGCTCGATACCCAGATCTGTTTCCCAATGGCGGACAAACGTTGGGACCAGTTCATCTGAGGGGGCCGCTAAGTGATCATATAACAGTGACTGCACAATGATTCAAAAGGTGTGTGTGTGTAAACGTGGGGTGTAGTGAACTTTCTGAAAAGTCTGCAAGTAGTGTCGAAGTTGAAGAGTGCTCCAGTCATCCAGATGTGGATCTGAGAGCCTGGAGATGTCTGAGTTAGAGGGAAATCTGCCCTGCGGCCATACATCCCCAAGGCAAGAGCTTCCTTGTTGGCCAATTCTCCTGAGGTTTCTGCTCATGAGATCAGGAGTGAAAATCTGGATTTCCTATGATGGGTGTCATTGGTGAGGGGAGCAGGGCTAAATCTGTGGAATGGAAGACTGACCTAACTATAGCGAGTGTGGCACCTAGCAAAGGGTGGTTCTACCTACACTTTAGTTAAGGTATTAAGATCAAGGTACAGGACGTACCCTGCTATTTTTAAGGAGGAATTCAAGACACGGGGTTCATCTTTTAGGGTACTGCCTGGGCACAATTAACATTTCTAGATGATCCATATAACATAAAAAAATCTTGACATTTTGAGTCCAGGTTCACTTTAATTCCCTGCGCAGAAGCAATATGGCAGAGGGAAGGGCAGATCTAGGTGCCAGTTAGGCTCTGTTGTAGTGCACATGTGCTGATAGGGAACATACTGGCAGAATTAGAGGGCAGAATGATATGCTGATTTCAACTGCGTTTTTAATTTGGTATTGGTAGGAACAAATTATCCATCATTTTTTATTCATGATGTATATACTGTATATTGGGTATGGTAATTTTCTTTTTGGAGTCTTCTATAAATGTAGAAATAGATTAAGAAACCTCCCTTGCTTTAGTTGACTTTTCTTTTGTTCCTTCCAGATCCAGCAAATTGTAGACAACTATAAAGCCTCCAACTTGAACATCTCCCGTTGTGCTCAGACGATCAGTGAGTCTCTGTTGCTGCACATTGATGGAAACCGAGTCTTCCATGATATGGAGTTCCAGGAAGCTCAGGAGGAACATCGCCGGGCTGTGCAGAGCCGCCTGCAGAAACTTCACGAGGAGATCTGCTCCTTTATGAGGACCACATATGAGGTTTTCAAGGCAGATGGACCAGAGGTACTTTAAAATTGTCCCCTTCAAGTTTCTTTTCTCAGGGTTTTTTTTTTATCATTCCATGCAGAGAGATCAGACATGGATTGTTTGTCCAATTAAAAAAAAATCCAAGAAGAGCAATACCTCAAGGCTTACGTGCAATTCAGGCTTTGCTGATTCGAGAGCCTTAGGTCTGACCCAGCAGGGTGTGTGTCAGACATCTGCAGAGAGACCACTGCTTCTTGACAGGGACCTAGGGACCTTTTTTTACAGCATGCTGGCAGGGAAAATACTTTTCTAGGCTGTGGCTGCTTTCTAAAATAGGACCTATATTGAACACCTTTTGTTTTAATACACCTGGAATGTATTTAGTGTATCTAAAATGGTGTAAAGTGGTTGTAAATGCTCAAGGTTTTTTACTATCATGCATGCCTCCCAGCCCCCCCTAATAGTTACCTGAGCCCCATCTCAATCCAGCGATGTGTACGGGACCAGTGGCTCTCCTGGGTCTCTACCTTCTCATTGGCTGAGACAGCAGCAGAAGCCATGGGCTCCTGGTACTGTTGTACTGAAATTATTGGAATAGCGGTTTCATTGATCAATGTTATTCTATTGAAATCATGATTTAATTTTTCATAAAAAAAAGCATTGGTTAGCAGACAGACATTTGGTTTTTACCTTCCATCAGTTCCTCTAAAATCAAGCAATTAATATGACTGTTCCTACAGGTCCAGCAGCACTGGATTTTCTACACAAAGAAGATAGACCGTCTGGTGGAAGAAGCTTTCAGACTCAACATCAAATGGTCCCTTCAAGAACTGTCCAAGGCCATCAATGGAGACAGTAAAACCTCCCCGAGCCCTCTCTTCCGGGTCATGGTGATACTACAGAATGACTTTCCGGGTTCCACAGCTGAGGTAAGAGTGCTGCCATCTTTCCTTTCAAAGAACAATGTGGATCGTATCTATAAAGTTGTATGCATTTCTTCTAGACCAGTTGTCTTCAAACCGCAGCCCGTGGGCTGGATGTGGTCCTTTGCTTGCCTTTATCCGGCCCTTGGGGCACCATGCCATCCACAGACACCAATTATTGGGCACCATTCTTCCCACAGACACCAATTATGGGGCACCATTCTTCCCACAGACACCAATTATGGGGCACCATGCCATCCACAGACATCAATAATGGGGCACCATGTCATCCACAGACACCAATTATGGGGCACCATTCCTCCCACAGACACCAATGATGGGGCACCATGCCTCCCACAGACACCAATGATGGGGCACCATGCCATCCACAGACACCAATTATAGGGCACCATTCCTCCCACAGACACCAATGATGAGGCACCATTTCTCCCACAGACACCAATAATGGAGCTCCCACTGACACCAATGATGGGGCACCATTCCTCCCACAGACACTAATAATGAGGCACCATTTCTCCCACAGACACCAATAATGGGGTACCATTCCTCCCACAGACACCAATGATGGGGCATCATTCCTACCTTGCATACAAACAATTGGGCACCATTCCCCTCACTAATACCAACAATACGGCACTAAACCAGTGATGGGGCACTGTTTACTCTCAGTGACACCAGGGCATTTTCTAAACCTACTGCCCACAGTTTGGCCCCCTAAAGCCTGAAAGACAGTAAATGGGCCCTTTGTTCAGAAAGTTTGCAGACCCCTGTTCTAGACCAACCAGTATACAAATATGGGAGCTCACCTGTTATTCATGGTTACTATATTTTCAAAACTAAATCTGGGCACACCCTACTGACCACGCCAACTTTTTACTACACCCACAAAATCACACCCACATGTGAAGCCACACCCCTAATATCACACCCCTATTTTAGATACTCTCTGAAACAACTGGTCACAAATTTGTGGAACAAGAGGCAGACATTCAAGGAATAAAAACAAAATACCATGGGCACCACAAGAAGGGTAATAATGGTGAATTGTGGGTGTGGCCAAGTGTGAGGGGCTTAAATAGTATGGCTTAATAAAACCTAAGCCTATGCTGCTATGGGTTTCTCTGTGCAACAGCTCCTCCCCCCTAATACTCAACTGAGCCCCTTCGTGATCCAGCAATGTGCGAGAGAGCCTCGACTCTCTGGGGACTCTCCCTCCTCATTGGCTGAAACAACAGCAAGAGCCATTGGCTCCCGCTGCTGTCAATCACAGCCAGTAAGCCAATGAGAAGAGAGAGGGGGGCGAGACCAAACTGCGGCTCTGTGTGTGAATGGACAAGCCTGCTCCCGTGCCCCCAGAGCAAGTTATTTGCTCTGGGGGCACTTGGCAGGAGGGAGGGGCCAAGAGCGCAGGTGGGAGACCAGAAAAGAGGAGGATCGGGGCTGCTCTGTGCAAAACCATTACACAGAGCAGATAAGTATAACATGTTTGTTATTAAAAAAAAACCCAATAACTTGCCTTTTAATATCATTTTAAGAGAGTGAAAAGCATAACGTGCAGGAGTCAGGAGTAGGTAACACACAAAGTTCAAGGGTCAGGATTAAAGTGGAACTAACCTCTTGTATCCTCAAGGGCCAAGGAAGCTGGGATCTTAGCCTATGATTGATCTGCAGTTGCCATGGTAATGCACATGTGATCAGCTATGACACCAGCCATTTGATGGTTTGACAGCTAGGTTTAAAGCTAGCATAAGCACACTAATAATTTTTAGCAATGTTTTTTGGGGTCATTGTTTAAAAACTCCAACTGCAGCCCCCTTTTTTAAGTTTTGATTTGCAGAAACGTTAGAACCCATGTCAGTGTTTTGTTATAGTTTGTGGGCCTATAGCATGGGTGCTCAACCTGTGGCCATCCACCTGTTGTGGAACTACAAGTCCCATGAGGCATTGCAAGGCTGACACTTACAAGCATGACTCCCAAAGGCTGAGGGATGATGGGACTTGTAGTTCGACGGCAGCTGGAGGGCCTACTTTCTGTTCTGCCTCCATCATGCCATTTGCTGATTGTAGAGCTCTAGCTCTGACTCAGCAGGAGGTGTATAGATGGAAAGAAATCCAGGTGGCTACATTCCGAAATAGATCCATCTTTATTAATAACCATAAAAGCATCATACAGCAGCTAAACCCCATGGGAATGGGAAAAGTCAACGCATTTCGCACTGCTTTAGTGTTTAACCAGTTGCTGACCTCCCATTTAATGCTACAGGGTGGCTGCGCTGCACAGGGTCATGTATATACAGTATATGTGATCCTGCATTTCCAGGGAGTGGCGCGTGTGCACCAACGGACGGCTCGTTCCCCCCTGTGATTATACACAGCAGGAGCCGATCAGCAGGTCCTGCAGGCTCGATGTCCACCAACACCCGCTGATCGTTCTGTACGCAAGCTGAATGGCTGTCTGCTTATGTAAACAAGGCAGATCGCTGTTCTGTCAGTAGAGAAGGCATGGATCTTGTGTTCTTGCAAAGCAGGGACACAGATCCATGCCTTCCCCTTGTAAAAGCTCCTCCTCCACTACACTAAAAAACTGGCTAGGCACACAGTTAACCCTTTGATCGCCCCTGATGTTAACCCCTTCCCAGCACATGCTGCCCCTGGAAGTCTCCAGGCCTATAACCCTTTTTGGGTGCAGGGCGCCTGAATTACAGTGGAGGGAGGTGGTTTTGAAGCACCTGATTGGACTTAAATGCAATAAAAAATAAATAAAAAATTGTCATTTGGAAAAATGACAACAGAAAAATGTCCCTTTAAGACGTATGGGCGGAAGTGACGTTTTGACGTCGCTTCCGCCCTGCTATAGTATGGAGACGGGTGGGGGCTATCTTCCCTTCACTCGTTTCCATACCCAGCCATGGACAGGTCCCGATCGCCTCCGCCACTGTTGACGGCTCCGGTAAGTGGCGGAGGGCGCGGGAGAGCGGCGGGAGGGGATCCCGCTGCCGATAACGGTGATCTCGCACAAATCCGCTGCAGAGACCACCATTATCGTAAACAGGACCGCCGCCTCTAAATATGGATACCTCGGTTGTGGCAGCAGCTGCTGCTGTTACCGAGATATCCATCTTTAAACTGCCGACGTATATGTACAGGAGCCGGTCGGCAAGTGGTTTAACCATTTCTAATAAAATGTATTTTTTTATATTAAATATTTGATTATTTTGGAGCTTCTGCCCTTAAAATTCCTACTAGAGGGATCTCTTTGTAGCTTGTTTGATTTAGGGATGTGGGCACTACCTCCTACTTTTTCCAAACAGCATTCAGCATATCTTCAATTCTCAGCCAGTGTCATTAGTACTGTACAGTAACAGTGCATATTTTTTTAGCACTGATCACCAGTGGCATTGTGGGTGCACGGGCGCCGCCCTCCCTAACACCTCCGCTGCCCCCCCTATCCATGTGCCTGGCCCCTTTCAGGACACCGGGCACATGAATTCCTATGGAGGGGGTGGGCGGGGGTGTGTTTTTTTAAGCACCTGATTAAAGCCAGAGGCTCTAATAGGCTTCAAAATAGGGTGGGCTTGGGGCGCAGAGAGAGTGCACCCCGATCCCACCCTATTGTGTGACCATAGCAAATTAATTTTCGCTATTTTCACACTACAGTTACTCCCCGCTAATCAGGAGGCAGGTAAGAGACCTGTTTCCCAATTGGGCAATCCTTTTGGATGCCTAGCGCTGTGCAAGAGGAGACACGTTGGAGCCGAACCCACCGCTGCCCGAAGGACACAGCAGGAGAGGAGAGGAGGACACAGCCCGCTGCATAGTAAGTGACTGACCTCCCGGGGGGGTAACCCCGTGCCGCACCGCCCGGAGGGAGAGGGGGTAGTGCTGGTTGTTTGCCGCCCTCCAGAAGAAAAGTCCACCAGCTGCTACTGCTGATCACTGTATTAGTGTCACTGGTCCCCAAAAAAAGAGTCAAAAGTGTCAGTTAGTGTGCAATTTGCCCACCGCAATATCGCAGTCCAGCTGAGTCGCTGATCGCCGCCATTACTAGTAATAAATAAATAAATTCCATAAAAATATCCCATAGTTTGTAGACGCTATAACTTTTGTGCAAACCAATCAATATACTCTTATTGGGATTTTTTTTATCGAAAAAAACTATGTAGCAGAATACATATTGGCATAACTTGATGAAGAAATTAGATTTTTCACATTTTTTTTATTGCATATGTTTTATAGCAGAATGTCAAAAATATTGTTTTTTTTCGTAATTGCCAGTCGTTTTATGTTGATAGCGCAGAAAATAAAAATTGCAGAGGTGATCAAGTACCACCAAAATAAAGCTCTGTTTGTGGGGAAGAAAAGGACAAAAATTTTATTTGGATACAGTATCGCACGACCGCGCATTTATCAATTAAAATAAGGCAATGTCGTATCGCAAAAAATGGCCTGGTCACTCCATGGAGTCATGATCAAGCACTAGAGCAGCGCCAACCGCATTGACTTTTCTCGTTCCCCCATGGGGTTTGGTTGCTGTATGATGTCATTTTATACTTATTAATAAAGATGAATCTATTTTGTAGTGAAGCCATCCAGATTTCTTCTCATCCACACTGTTCAGCATGAGGAGCTGGGCTTGCACCCGAATGGGATGTGTGTGGGATCTTGAGAAGCAATCCAATCTGGAGCAGCGTTGAATTGTTTAAAGTATCAGCAGGAGGTGTGTTGGACCTTTGCAGAGAGACCACTGTTTCTACACAGGGATCAAATGTCTCACTCTGCAGCGTGCTGGCAGAGGACAGGCTTTACTACTCAGGTTTTGGCTGCTTCATAAAAATAATATATTCATATTCTGTTGTGATGCAGCTGGAATGTATACTATATTACCAAAAGTATTGACGCCTGCCTTTACACGCACGTGAACTTTAATGGCATCCCAGTCTTGGTCCGTAGGGTTCAATATTGAGTTGGCCCACCCTTTGGAGCTATAACAGCTTCAACTCTTCTGGAAAGGCCATCCACAAGGTTTAGGAGTGTGTCTATGGGAATGTTTGACCATTCTTCCAGAAGAGCATTTGTGAGGTCAGGCACTGATGTTGGACGAGAAGGCCTGGCTCGCAGTCTCTGCTCTAATTCACCCCAAAGGTGTTCTATCGGCGTCCTCACAAATGCTTTTCTGGAAGAATGGTCAAACATTCCCATAGACACACTCCTAAACCTTGTGGACAGCCTTTCCAGAAGAGTTGAAGCTGTTATAGCTGCAAAGGGTGGGCCAACTCAATATTGAACCCTACGGACTAAGACTGGGATGCCATTAAAGTTCATGTGCGTGTAAAGGCAGACGCCCCAATACTTTTGGTAATATGGTGTATATACTGTAGCTGATTATAAAGGATGGTTCAATTGATCTTTAACTTACTAGTGTCTACCAAGGCCAGAAATTTCAGTTTTGGGTAAGCTAATTTCTAATGTCTTCCTTTTCTCTGTTTGATTTTCTCTATTAGGTGGAGTTCTCACCGACTCTTTTGCAATTAGCCAACATTGTGAACAGGGTCTGTTCAGAGATTCTCATTGCCATTTCCAGTTTCAAGCGTCTTCCAGATATTCTGACCAAGGAGAAGTCTTCACTGGACCCCATACACAACATCCTAGGTGCGGAAATCTGACAATAGTTCACATTGCTTATTGGAAGTTTTATGCTGAAGTTTAATCTGCTTAATGTTGCCTTCCCTAGTTACTAATTTCCCGCTCAGAAACAGGCTAATGAAGCTTTACAAAAATACTTTTCCATTTTTATTACATTCCCTATTTTACGTAGATCCAATGATGTAATTGCTTGGTCTCTATGCTTCTCTATGTGATGCTGGAAAATCATGGCTGGTGGGAGGGACCAGCAGGGTGCTGTACATAGATTCCATTTCCTAGGTACTCCTATGGTGCTATCAATGGGCTGACTCTTGGGATTTATTCAAATATGAAAATGCCTTGATGGTTGGTTGTCAGTCTGGAGGTGTGGCTCCAGACTGACATGACTAACATGAGGTGGTGTTACCCCATGACTCCGAGGGGGTGTGGCCTGGCTGGAGTCCAGGCTGAAGTTGCCACTTACCACCATATCTTGGGATGCTATGGATGTGCGGTCACAGGAACATCTTCCTCCATACTGAGTTCCTAGGTAGGTTGTCAATAGTGGCCCATCCATGGGGGGGGCATGGGCACAGCCCCCCACCCAGCAGTCACAAAAAAAAAAAATTTTTAAAAAGGTCCCTTCAAAAAAAAAAAAGATAGAAAAAGATGTTCTTTAAGTGCAGTGTTCGGGCGTCAGACACAGTGCACTATGGGAAGTGCCACATCAATGCAATCACGAGATTGCAGACAAGGTGCTTCATTTGCAGGCTTTTGACTTGCTTTGCGGTGCAATCCAGAGTGCCGAACAGCTTCCGCCCGTAGTATTACTATGGGCGGGAGCTTTGTTGTTCAAGTTAAGAGGTCACTTAAGTGACGTCGGCAGCTCCATGGAACTCACGGCCGTAGCGGAGCTGCCTGTAAGTAAGTGAGGCTGCATATGATGGGGCACAGTGAGGCTGCATTTGATGGGGCACAGTGAGGATGCATATGATGGGGCACAGTGAGGCTGCATTTGATGGGGCACAGTGAGGTTGCATATGATGGGGCACAGTGAGGCTGCATATGATGGGCACAGTGGCTGCATTCGATGCTGCAGAGTGGCTGCATTTGATGGGGAACAGTGGCTGCATAAGATGGGCACAGTAGCTGTATTTGATGGGGCACAGTGGCAGCATTTGATGGTACAGTGGCAGCATGTGATGGCTCAATGGAAGCATTTGATATGGCACAGTGGCTGCGTTTGATGGGCATAGTGGCTGCGTTTGATGGGCACAGTGTCTGCGTTTGATGGCACAGTGGCGGCAATTGATGGGCACAGTGGCTGCGTTTGATGGCACAGTGGCTGCGTTTGATGGCACAGTGGCTGCGTTTGATGGCACAGTGGCTGCGTTTGATGGCACAGTGGCTGCGTTTAATGAGCACAGTGACTGCGCTTGATGGGCACAGTGGCTGCGGTCGATGGCACAGTGGCTGCGATTGATGGTACAGTGAGGCTGCAAATGATGGGGGTTTTTTTTTCAGAATTTTTCAGTTTGTTTGCGCCCCCAAAATATTTTAAGCACCGGCCGCCACTGTATGTTATATTTGCATGCACACCATCCTAGGTAACTCCAAGAGCTGATGCTGAGCCTCCATGATTGAAAGAACTGAAATCCAATGAATGAAAGTTTCAGACCTGGGACAGAAAGGCTGGGAAGGTAAGGACAAGATTATGCTGGATGTCCTTTAGCCAGGCAGACTCTATCGTAGCCCTGGTTCACACTGAATGTGGCTATGAAATCTTGCCACTTCACTTGGTGCACTGATGTCTATGCAAGTCACATCTAAAATCACCAAAAATAGTGCACAAACTACTTTTTCAAATCGGTGCGGCAACGCAAAGTAAGTGTCACATTGATTTGAACTGTTCCATTGCCGACAATAGGGTGCGACTTGCCATGTGAATTGGACCTGTCTAATCCCATGACAAGTCGCACCGGTGGGAACGAGGGCTAATATACATAGCGAAAAGCTCACAGTGTGCAGTGAAATCAGAGTAAGTCATTTCAGTACAGGAGATGAGCCTGTACAACTGTGCAAGACTGAAGGGAATGCTGGAGGTCAAATTTAAAATATATTTTAGGGGCTGCTTTTATGTCATCTATATTGCTCTCTCCCTTTCATCTCCATTTTAGGGGCTGGGGAGGGGACGACCAATGATCGGGACTGTGGGATCTGCCAGCAGGCTACACACCCCCGATACCTCTGTTTTCCTGTGTCAGAGCTGATAGGCAGTTACCAGAACTCAAGGAACACGACCTCTAAACACCCCTTTTAATTATCAAGCCCCCCCATGGCAGGCCGCTAGGGTTGTCCATCTGTTACTGGGGTGGTGGGGTCTGTTGGGTAAAGGTTTGGTTTATATTTTATATTTCTGTTACTACTGTTGGATACCTATATTGCACTTTAACCTTAAATGTGTTGCATGTTTTTTATCACTCTGACCCTCTGTCTTGCTGCCCTGGAAGGCGGAGTAAAGGCTACATACTGCCTCTGTTTCATATCTTCTGCTGCCCGCTGGACGTCTCATTGCTGAGGGCACCCCCCCAGGTTCACCAGCACAGCACGGTCTAAGTTACTGGCTACTCCCAACACTGTTATCCATGCTTGACTTACTCAGCTACTATCTATATTCTAACCATGCTGGCTCTATTATTAGTTAAAATATGTTTCTCGTTGTTCTCAGCTCATGCATCTCCTAATCTTCTACCTCCGTTGCAGTTTAGTTGCTCAATCTGGGCGACTCATAGCATCCCATTCACCCCCCCGAATAGGGTGGACTCTTGATTGGGCGCTTTTGGTGCTTAACCTGAGTCCTTGACTAACCTACACTCTTCGTAGATTTTCCCCCTTCTCCACCCTCCATTTACATTTTCCTTTCCTGTCCCCATCTCTCTTTCACCCCTCCATCTTTATCTTTGTTTCCTGCCTCTTGCCTCGGGGAGATTAATTAATTGAACTTGTCTCACGTACTTTACTAGGTCCACCTGCTGGTGTATCGTCAGGATTGGTCTCCTTAAGGTAACCTCCCTCAATGTGCAGGGCATTAATGCTCCCGAGAAATGTTCCCAGCTACTGGCTGGATTGAGGAAAAGTAAAAAGCAAATTGCTTTCCTGCAGGAAATGCATTTTCGCTGTGACCATGTCCCTAAATTGATTAATGGGGCTTATCCAGCGGCCTATCACAGTGTGTCTCCCATCTCTTAATCTAAGGGGGTAAGCATCCTGCTCGCCAAAGCGGTCCCTTGGAAGTTTGAGGCACAGCGGTCGGACACCCAGGGTCGTTTCCTCCTCCTGAGGGGGAGAATGTTTGATGTGCCAGTCACCTTTGCAAATGTATACTTCCCGAACGCGGACTATCCCCAGTTTTTGCGGAGGCTTCTCCCGGAGCTCCTGGAGTTCGCGGAGGGTCTCCTTATTTTTGGGGGAGACCTAAATTTCGCCATGGACCCGCTACTGGATGTCTCGCAGGGCTCCTCTCATCTTTCTTATTCCCGCCTTCGGCGGTTGAAGGCAAACCTACAAACTCTGCACTTGGTAGACCCCTGGTGGTTGCTACATCCACAGGACTATTCCTTTTTCTCCTCGGTTCATCACACCTACTCACAGCTTGATTATATTTTGATCACACACAAAGACCTAGCTAGAGTGGTGTCAACCTCGATTGATGTTATCTCTCTCTCCGACCACCCACCGGTCCACATGACACTTCAATTGGGACCAGTGACCCAGACCCCTCCATCCCGGAGACTAAATGAGTCTCTGCTCCAATCGGAGGAGATCCGCACTGAACTCCTGACCACCTTACGGAGTATTTCTCCATTAATGTGGCCTCAGTCACCAACCCATTGGTGGTGTGGGAGGCACATAAAACGGTAGTTCGGGGAGTATTGATCAGAATAGGAGCACGCCTTAAAAGAGAGAGGACTCGTCGTACAGAGGAACTCATTACTCAGATGCGTAAGTTGGAACGCTCCCATAAGGCGACTCTTGCCCGCTCCACCTATCATGATCTTCTGAGAGTCTGCGAGGAACTTCATTCACTTATATTCTACAAAACTAAGCAAAAACTGGCCTGGGAACACCGTGCAATGTACGAATTCTCAAACAAACCGGGTACATTGCTTGCACGGGCATTGCGGGGTCCGCGTGCGAAAACGTACATTTCCAGCATTATGGCCTCCTCAGGTCAGAGGCTGACTACGTCAACTGATATGGCAGCGGAGTTTAAGTCCTTTTACGAGGGCCTCTATAACTTAGACGGAGCTCTCCCCGCTGCCTCTCCCTCTGATGGTGGAACAATCCCACAGTCATACCTAACCTCCTCCGGCATGCCCTCCCTCTCCCCTGAAGTACAGGAAGAGCTGGAAGAGTGCATCACGACTGAGGAACTGGGTGTTGCTCTGGCCCACTCGAAACCGAAAAAGGCCCCCCGACTGGATGGTCTTACCTCAACTTATTATAAGGTTTTTTTTTGAGAAGCTCTCGCGACCTTTGGTCGCGGCCCTTAACTCTATCACGGAAGGGGAAACCTTCCCGTTAGATACCCTGAGAGCCTATATCTCTCTGATCCCAAGGGAGGGGAAGGATCCACTGCGGTGTGGGAACTATCGGCCAATAGCACTCCTGAACACTGATTTGAAACTGTTCGCCAACATTTTTGGCCAATAGATTGCTCCCACATATCCAAAGCCTCATCCATAGGGATCAGGCAGGCTTTGTACCTCTTCGAGAGCCCCGTGACAATACTCTCCGGGTAGTGAACCTGATCCACGCAGCTAGATCATCATCAAAACAGCCTCTTCTCTTGTTGTACACGTACGCAGAGAAAGCTTTTGACCGGGTCAATTGGACCTTCATACGGGCCACTCTCGAACACATTGGTCTCCGATCCTCTATGCTGCGTTGGATATTGTCTCTATACTCCTGCCCCACAGCTGCGGTTAAGGTGCATGAGACAAGATCAGATTTTTTCAATATTCATAACGGCACGAGACAGGGTTGTCCCCTTTCCCCACTGATATTCATACTCTCCTTAGAGCCCTTCTTGTGCACAGTAAGGGCGAACTCTGCGGACGATTTGATCTTTTTCCTGACGGATCCATCCACCTCCCTCCCAAATCTGCTGCGATCCTTGCAAGAGTATGGCTCCCTCTCTTTCTTCCAAATAAATTTGTCCAATTCTTCCGTCCTCAACATTACAGTAGATAAGGAGATGGTCAAGTCATTAAGCTCAATGTTTCCCTTCCACTGGGCAACTAAGTCTATACACTATTTGGGTGTTGACCTCACTTCTGACCCCGCTAACTTGTACTCGGTGAACTTCGTCCCACTGCTAGCTCGTCTCAGAACTGACCTCCTCCACTGGCACTCCCTCACATTAACGTGTTTTGGCCGCTATAGCGCCCTCAAGATGACAATGCTACCTAGGGTGTTGTACTTGATGCCGGCGCTCCCCATTCGACTTCCGCCTGCGTTCTTTAAGCGAATCAACTCCTTATTTCGAGACTTCATATGGTCTCATCGCAAGCAACGAATCAACTTGCACCTACTTACTCTTCCGAAGCATAGGGGCGGAGTTGGCCTCCCTGATCTGAAAGCATACTACAGGGTGACTCATCTTACAAGGCTAGTGGATTGGCATTGCCACGCGGTGGCGAAACACTGGGTGGCTATGGAAAAAGAAGACTCCAACGGTACAGCCAAAAGTTGGCTGTGGCTCACATCATCTTTGCCTAAAGCCCTCATAGATCACCCCACCTTAGGCAGTACGCTGGTGATGGCTAGGGACGCCTTCCGACACTCTTCAGTGTCGCCTTCCCCCTCCCCTATGATACCGATTCTGGGTAATCCAGAGTTCGCTCCTGGCCTCCAGAATCCCCACTTTCAACGTTTGGTAGTGAGCAGACGACTTCATTTATGCGACTATATAGACCCAGACGGTCAACTGTTCTCCTCGGCCCGGGTATCTGCTTCTGACCCCCTTCTGGACTTTTGGAGTGGTCTCCAGTTGCGTACCTTTCTTCACAGGTGTCTCCGGATACCAGGCATATCTCG
Source organism: Aquarana catesbeiana (assembly GCF_042186555.1). Lineage (NCBI taxonomy): Eukaryota > Metazoa > Chordata > Amphibia > Anura > Ranidae > Aquarana > Aquarana catesbeiana. The sequence goes on from NC_133326.1 coordinate 684,036,710, forward strand.
GGAGCTCACGGAATTGGAAAAGATTTGTCACCAAGGGGAGCCGTCATAGTCTCTCAACAATCTACTCTCTTCTGATTCGACCGACAGACGGTCATGACCCCCTGTTTTTGTCCAGATGGGAATCTGACCTAGATACCCAATTCACCGAATCCCAGAAGGAGAAGATCCTTCATTTTGCACAGAAGTCCTCCATAGCTACTAGAATCCAAGAGATGTGTTTCAAAATTCTGACTCGGCAGTACAGAGTAACTACCACATTACACAGATTCTTACCCCAAGTTTTTAGCCTATGTTGGCGCTGTGGCAACGCGGAGGGCACAATGTTGCATATCTTTTGGGACTGTCCCAGGCTTAGACCATTCTGGCGGGAGGTGACCGGCACAATCAAACATCTCACAGATGTTGACTTGAAGGGGAACCCTGCAGCCTGTTTGCTTCATCTTTCACCGCGACCGATTAAGAAATACAAGGCCTCTGTCACAATCCAACTACTGAATGCAGCTAAGGCGTGCATCCCCCTCTGATGGAGATCGGTGACACCACCATCCAAAGCCCTGTTTTTTTTTTAAAGTTAACGAATTAAGAAATATGGAAGATCTCACCGCCACCCTGCACAACCGGGAGGAGACCTTTCGTGAAACCTGGAGACCTTGGCACCACTTTAAGTATACCGACACATATCTCCAGGAGGTTTCGTAAGTTCGGCAGATCTCCTGGATTTAGCTCTGATCATCTGGGCGAGAGGCACCTATTACCTAATATCCGCTCAATTTCTCTCTTCCTTTCTCCTTCACCCAGTTCCCCTTCCTTATTAGGGACAACCGCTATACTTTTTCCTCTCCCCCTTAATTAAACCCCCCCCCCTCCACCCCTCCTTGCTCAAATACTGCTTTAGTTGTAGGCATCACTTTTTCAAATTCTCTTTTCTGTCCCTTTTCTTTCCCTTTTGTGGTATATTTTATTTCCACTCGGTCATTGAGACGCATTGCATCCCGATAATGTTTGAACCCTATATTCTAGCATAGCTTGACATTTAATGTTTCTCTGCTAAGGTCACTATTGTCACTTGTGAATTCCCTCAACTCTACCTGTTGTCCATCATCTTTCAAAACCAGTACATCTTATGTGCTCAGCAGAGTAGGGTATTGCTGGGACAACCGATTTGTATATTGGCTGCTGTGACCCTATTGTTTCATTTCATAATGATACTATATGTTGCATGTTTATGTCAGTTCCTTGAAATTTATACCATATCCTCTTTGAAAAATAAAGGAATTACAAAAAATATATATATATTTTAGTCTTGATCATAATGGATAAAACATTTTCTAAAAAAAAACAATATTTTAAGTCCATGTCTTCACCTTCCAGAGCGCGATGAAGAGATCAAGAAGATCCAAGCTCTGATCAGTGGAGGAATGGCCACAAATGCCACCCTTCTCCAGGCCTACCTGAAGACATGGGACTCCTTCCGAATGATCTGGGAGCCCCAGAAGGACACCCTAATCCGACGCTACCGACGCCTTAACCCCATGGTGTCTGCGTTCGATGCTGATATCGCCCGGTAAGAATTTTTTATTTTGCCTGTCTAAATATTTGTTCACAAAAGAAGACTTTGTGGTCCATAGAGGGGCAGGGTGACGGAAAGGGCTGACCGTGACAGCTATGTGCCGAAAAAAGCAGTCCTTTTTTTTTTAATTTACATAGTTAGTTGCCCATCCCCACCTTTCCCATTCCCGAGTGCTTCTTTTTTTTTTCTAGGGAGAATCTGAGGCCCTGTGCATATCTTCTGAATGTGCCTATACAAATGGGGAGTATCAGGAAGCAGTGGTTTCCATGCCCGCTCTGGGAGGGCTTTGGGCACTGCAGGGGTTGTTATTATTAAAGTGCCCAGGCTTCATTTATAAATTTTTAGCAAGAGTAAAAAAGCTTTATAATAAGCCATCTGTGTCCTCTGTAGCTGCAGTCACTGTGGATGAATTCATCCTCAAAGATCACAACATAGACTCTGAAGTCTGGTTTCAATCAGTATCTAACAGCTTAAAGTGATTGTAAGTGATAACCTTATAAAACAACTCATTCAGTTGAAAATAGAAATGAAAGGCAAAACATTTTTTTATAGATATAAATACACATTATACAGTAAATACCCTTTTCCCCTTTTTTTATTTTTTTATAAGTGATCACATTCCCTCTGTTCTTAGCTGCATAAGAGCTTGGAGGAGGAGAAGCAGCAGCACACTGAGCTTCCCAGTGAATGGCTGTGCAGTGGGGGCGTGTCAGGACAAGTCTGATCATTGGAGGAGAGCACATTGAGTTCCCAGCATAGCTAGAGAACTGACCACGGTGCGTTCTCCTGCTTAGTGTGGTCAGTTTTTAATAGAAAAGCAAGGGGACTAGCAGGAACACACACAAAGGAAGCAATAGAAAGAGAACAGGATACGTTTTCAAACAAGTATATGGTACAGCAGGCACACTTCAGGAATATGAAATTTTGGGGTAACAAACACTTTAACCACCTCAATACCAGCATGTTACACCCCCTTCCTGTCCAGGCTATTGTTCAGTTTTCAGTGCTGTGATAGTTTGACTGAAAACTACTGCATCATGCCTTACTGTATACACATTCATATTTTTTTACCATTTATTTTATATATAGAGCTTTCTTTTTATTGTACAGTATTTAATAATCACTATTTTTTTAAAAAACATTTTTACTATATAAAGGAAAAAAAGTTTGGACGATGTTCTATCATATTTCTCAAGGCCTTAAAATGCCAGGGCAATACATCCCCAAAAAAACTATTTTCGAAAGTGAGTAGAACGCTTCATATACCAGAACCAACAATCAAATTTCCCCAGCCACAGGAACTTACCCAATCAATCCATAGCAATCAGTTAGCATACAAAATACCCAATCAGTCAAAAGCCTGCTATGGTGAAACGCGTTAGCGCAGACACTTTGTATGCTACCATGCCATCTATGGTCAAAGTGCTTAGAGGTGTGCATTAGTGTGCGGCTTGTAATGTATTGGTGTTTTGGAATCAAGAGCACTGACAAGCTCCTATGCCGGCACCCAAATGGTCAACAGCGGAGATGCTTTGATCTGGAGCAGAGTTGTTGGCTTTGGATTACATAACAAAAGAATGATGCATAATGCATACCTGATCAAAAAGGTATAAACGTAACAATGCTAATGCACCCAAAATCCCCAACCTCCATGTACCAAATCCCCCTAAAAACAAACCAGTGCCCTGTTTACCATGGTAACCTGTCCATGACAAGCCCTTATCTGCTGGGCTCTTCTGGCATTGGGTCTGGCATCAGGTCTCTCCCTGCTGTCTGTGGGTGGGTGTTGTGTGATGCTGGCTGTGGCAGGATGTCTAGTAGACAGGAGTCAGGAACCATAAACCAGACGGAGACAGAAAGTGCAGTTAAAATCACATCAGATGAGCTAGGGTCAGGAAACCCGAAGCCAGCATAGTCAGGAGCAAAAATCAGGAACAGGAATCGGAGGGGAAGTCAGCCAGACCAAGTCATACACAGGAGCACAGGAAGGAACGCACTGAGAGATCATAGACCACACAAGGGCAAGGAGGAAATGAGCTAAGCTTCTTACATAGCAAAAAGAGGATGGCTGTAGGCTGGACTATTGAGGCAGGTTAATGGTAACCAGGTTAGTCACTGTGGTAACAATGAGTGGCTGGTAATTAACCGACAGCTAAGCAGCTTCTGAACACTGAAAGAAAAGAGCTGCTCGTTAAGTAGCAGGAGCCCAGCCCTGACAACATGCTATACAAATAGTGAATGCTTTAAAATGCTTACCCTGGAAATAGGTTCACTTTCAAGTACATTGGTCATCACTGCGATCCCAACACACAGTGCTCTATGCTTTTTTTTGCATGCACTCTTTTGCTGACAGTGCAATCACAAGTAAATTGATAACCCCCAAATTTGAGACTTTAACGACAACAAAAAGTCTACGAGCTAGGATAAAATATACAATGTTTATTATATAATGTTAAAAGATCGGAAAAAAACAATGCAAAATGGTACAATAAAATGCGTAAACAACACTTGAGTACTGTGTAAACAAGCGACTGTACGCTTCATTCTGACGCGTTTCAGAAGAAAAGGATTCCTTTCATCAGGGGCAAAACAGAGGAAGGATGGCAGGGTGTCTTCACCCAATGAGTACAAAACACCAAACAACTGTTAAGAATAAAAGCAGAAAGTTGTCATCCATTATCACCAGTCGGTGGACCTCCAGCAACCAACCCCTAGGAGGCTCCAAGCATCTCACACTGGAACCACCCAATAACACACCAAAAGTTGAATCAATGGTATCTAGGGTCTAGTGTAGGTCTTACGCAAGGTCTCAGATGTGTGGTATAGGGGTTCCCCATCAAGATAGTAATGGTAAACAGTGCAATCACAGGCATTGGGAGCACGCCTGGTGTATGCATGCACATTGCTGAGAGGATGTTTTAAAGAGTTTCCTGATGGTGACAGCCACTTGTGGTAACATAATGTCATTGCAGGAGCTCTGTTGGGAGACAATGACAGAGCTTTGTCACCCTATACCAAGTTATGCCCCAACAAGGGCCTTCATGGCAGGATCACCCAGAATTATCTTGATAGAAGCTTCAGATTTAAAAAGATGGAACATTTGAAACTACAATAACATGTTAAAGCTTATAAATTTCAGGGCCCACCAAAATGGCCGGGACCTACTTTGCAATACCCAACGCAACCTTGTATGCCAAAAGACTTTTGGTCACTCAATCCATATGTTTTACTTTGTATGTTTTAAATATTTCCTTCAGGCAACACAACACACTTTATCAGTGTTCTTTCCCGACAACCATTTTTCTAGGTACACGGAGCTGGCGAACAATGTTCAGAAGCAGGAGACCGTACAGAACATCCAGTTTGTCATGCTGGACTGCAGCCAACTCAAGTTCGCTTTGGTCCAACACTGCAACGAGTGGCAGAACAAATTCACTGGCTTACTGAGACAAATGGCCACCGAGAAACTGATGGAATTGCATGCTTATCTGCGCGACAATGCAGAACGGTAAGTGCGCCCCGTCTGTCTTCCTTCCACAAATTGGAATCAATTTACTTAATCGTTAGGGGGGGTCATTGGTTGGCCCTTTACCGCCCAGCCTCCGGAATCCCTTTAAGCAAGCCATAGATGATTTGAATCTCAGCCAGTTCAGCAGGGACCGGCCATGATTTAAACAATCTATGGGCAGGCTTATTATTTCCAAGTCGATCCATCGAACGACTTGGGTATAATCAGTATGTTGGATTTTTGGCATGCGATTATTGCCAATGGTTATAGCCACTAGAATTAATCACTGTGTTCTTCAGGCCAGGTCATTTATTGCCTGCCTTAGTCGGGTCTTTACAGCCAAGGGAAGGAAGAACTGCCTGATCAAATGAGCACTGCGAGTGGCTGTCACAGTGGTCACGTCATCAGGAGCCAGTCCCGGCTAGAGAAATGGAGCTGTTTTTGACAGCTCGGTTACTGTACTTGGAACGTACAGCGAACATGCTCTCAGCAGAAACCTCCACCACCCATTGATGCATATATGCGGTGCGTGGGCATTAAAGCTCACTCTCTTTGCCGCCACACATATCTATTACGTAAGAGGGAAAATGTATGTTAAAGTCAGTTGTGAAATGTAATGTATGGGATCATACACTAATTGCCATCAGTACACATGCAACACTAGTTTACAGAGATCAGAACTATGCAAAGTCTTTCTTTAGGAGATAGTAAATGATCATCAGGTGTAGCTTTGAAAAGCATTCAATCTTGTAGTTGACGCTTGCGGCTGCTCCTCCTGAGATAAGAGATGTCTCAAGAAAAAAAAAGCAAGAGAGGGCCCAGCTAAGTGCAGTATTATGTCTCTTTAATCTGTAAAGAATACTTCAAAATGGCCACTCACATGTGAAAAGGTGAAACAAGGCACATAAAGATTCTCAGCTGCAAAAAAAGACCATTCATCTTGAGTGGCTTGAGAAAAGGGGTCATGCACCTGAAACACGTAGCCACGACCACCGAGGTTCTCTCAATCTGATGACATCCTCAGCAACTTGTGCTTCTCACCATGTGAAATTTCAAGTACACAGCGGACGCCCTCCACAGGCTAAGAAACATCACTTCAACTTTACCAACCGCCACTCAAAAAAGACTAAAAAAAGAAAAACTACTAAGGACCAACCTACAAGCAACCATCAAATACAGGGAGACACCAATCCAACCACAACAACTAGCATGCGCCCTGATCAACACCAGATCTGCAGTCAAGCACAGACTGGAAATCCATTACTTCATCATCGAAAACAACATAGATTGCCTCTTCATTATGGAAAGCTGGTTAACATCCGACTGCAACACTATCCTAACTGAATTAGTGCCTGAGAACTACAGCATCCTAACCAAGCATAGAATAGGAAAAAAAGGAGGAGGCCTAGCAGTGATCTTCAAATCGCACCTTGCCTTCACCAAACCAACTTCACAGAACTCAGTACCTTTCATGGAGATACTCCCCCTGCATCTTCAAACAACACCCCAAGACACAATTCACATACTACTATGCTACAGGCCACCAGGACCAAAGACCAATCTCCTTACACCACTCACTGAATTAATTTCAATGCACACCTTGAAAACCAAAAACCTTCTGGTACTTGGGGACTTCAACCTCTGGGCAAACTCTACCCAAGACCCTATTGCGACCGCCTGCATCAACCAACTGGAAGAACTAGGTCTTCAACAGCTGATAAATACTCCCACATACGGCTAAGGACACACTCTAGACCTCATCTTCAAACAGAATATGGACATCAACATATTCAACAACACACCACTACCATGGACGGACCACCATGCCATCAAATTTAAAATCACCACTAACACCACCCTCCAAAAACAGAAACATGCAACAACAACACACTGGAACAGATCTCAGAAGAAACTGCACTCTGAACTCTTCAAAACCACATTATCAAACAAAATACAATCGCTAAACTTAAACCTCTCAACGGAACAAACACTCAACTCCCTAAATAAGGCATTACTACAAACAGCAGACTCAGTAGCGCCAGAACACTCATCCGCAAAAAAAACTTGAGATGGTTTAATGGCACTCTCACCCTACTCAAGCAAGAACGTAGAAGAGCTGAAAGAGCGTGTAGAAGAAATCCTACCACGAAAAACCATACAAACTACAAAGTACTCACTGTGAGATACCACAAAGCAATCTTCAAAGTCAAAAAAGAACATTTCTCGAACACCATCTCAACTGCCTTAAACCGGCCGTGGGAACTTTTCAAAATAGTGACCCAGTCAATTAACCCAACCTGCTTAGAGCCCCCAGCAAACGATACTCAAGAATTCTGCAATGAGTTATCAAATTTCTTCATTGACAAAATCGACAACATTCGGAAATCAATTCAACAGAAAAAAACAACCAACCTTACCCAACAAAAGCAAAAAGAGGATATCAACACGAACATTACACAACCGCCAGACTTCTTCCTGACCCCAATCACCACTGACACGACTTAAGACATTATGAGAAGCCTTTGAGACAGCACATCACCAAACGACATCATTCCCACGAAACTCCTTAAAGAATGCTCCGACATCCTGGCTCCCACTATAACACACCTCATAAATCATCATCCCATAAAAATATGGGATGATGCCCTTGAAGCAGCAGATGACGGAGAATCATGCCTCCTGGTACTGTTAGACCGCAGTGCAGCCTTTGATACAGTGGACCACAATACTCTACTTGTCCGCCTCACAGAAGTAGCAGGAGCCACAGATTCTAGTCTAAAATGGTTTGCATCCTTCTTAGAGAATCGCTGTCAGACAGTGAAACTAGGAGCATTCACCTCTGAAACCGAACAATCTCCTGTGGAGTCCCTCAGGGTTCACCCTTGTCGCCTGTGCTATTCAACATCTACATCCGCCCACTCCTCAAAATCATCAAAAAATCAGATCTCTGCTTCCACTCATACGCTGACGACACCCAAATCTACTTCCGCATCACCGGACAAAAAGACCACCATCAGCAATTAGAGAAATGCCTCACTTTGATAGATGACTGGATGACCATTAGTTCCCTCAAACTCAACGGGTCAAAAGCAGAACTTCTTCTCCTACACGCTAACCAAAATCCCAAAACCAAGACTCCATGGACACCGCCCACCATCTTTGGACAGACCATCTCTCCGAGCACCAAAGCCAAGAGTCTCGGAGTTATCTTTGACTCAGAAATGACAATGGATGCACAAATAGGATCAGTAGTTAGCGGATCTCACCATCTCCTCCGCCTGCTACGCAGACTCATCTCCTTCATCCCAGAAGAGGACAAAGCAGCAGTAGTTGGAACAATCAATTCCCGACTTGACTACGCAAACTCGCTCTACATAGGATTACCCCAATATCAGCTTGCGCGCCTACAGGCCATCCAAAACGCGGCTGCAAGACTGCTAACAGGAAAAAAACCCTGGGAGGCCATCTCCCCATCCCTGAGGAGCCTACATTGGCTAACCGTAAAGAATCGAATCACATTTAAGACCCTCTTCCTCACCCACAAATGCATACAAGGTAACGCCCCTCAATACCTCCGAGATAAAATAAAACACTACACACCCAATCGCAATCTGCGATCATCTAACCAAAACCTTCTCCTCATTCCCAAATACCGCTACAAAGCAAGGGGAGAACGAAGATTCGCAGTCCAGGGACCTTGGCAATGGAACACTCTTCCGACTCACATCCGCATAGAAGGAAACCATCTGGCCTTCAGGAAAAAACTCAAGACCTTCCTCCTTCTAAGAAGATGACAGCACAAAACGCTTTAGCGCCTTGAGGCGATTCAGTTCGCATTTGCAGCACTTTACAAATCATTCATTCATTCACATCAGTGTTTCCCTGAGCGGGTTATGCTGGATTCCCGTCAGTATGGAGGGACCTTCAAGCAGCAATGTTACCTTGCTGGCTGACCAGAGCGGACTCCAGGCTGGATGGGAGAGCTGACTGGTGCTTTTGTATCTAAATATCTTTATATGCTTTGAGTATTCTTTACAGATTAAAGATTCATAATACTGCACTTAGCTGTGCCCTCTCTTTCTTTGTTTTTTGTGAAATGCAATGTGTGCTAGCCTAATTCCATTTAAATATATTTGGGGAAAAATTAACAAAGAATGGCGCAGGCATAAAGCCTGCACCACTCTTCTAAACTGAGCCTCTTACTTAATTAGGAGCAATCTGCTTTGTTTTCTTTGTCATTTGTGCAGTAGAAATGGCATAGAGAGCTGGAAAGCTGAAGCTCCTTGCTCCACCTCCCTCTGCCCACCCTCGCTCAGCTGAGAGCAAGAGGTAGGAGGAAGGCTAACCTTGATGAGGTAACAGCCAGGCATTTAGGCAGGGAAAGGATCCTATATGCAGGCTCTGCCCGTGTTGGATGTTCATTGCCTACCCAGATGGGCATGGGAGCTGTTTGCCAGGTTACCAGAAGATTGTTTACTTTATGTACACCATGTCCAATCTGGAGGGGATCTGCAGCAGTTTTCTATATTGAAAACTGCCATGATCCATTTGTTTATTAAGTGCAGAACCTGCACCAGCCTCCATTTCACTCTGAAACAGGTCTATCTGCTTTTTTTAATGTGGCGCAGGTGGATACCAGAAAGATGGGTGTCCCGTGTATCCAGCACCAGTTTTAATATTCTGATCATGTTTCCTATATATGTCCTGCAGGGTGATAAGGTCTCCACAGACCTTGGAAGAACTGGCACAGAGCCTGACCTTGTATGACACCCTCCAGAGCAACCTGTCCAAGGTGGAGAGTCAGATCATGCCCATCCATGACCAGTTTGAAATTCTGAAGAAGTATGAAGTTGCTGTGGAGGAATCGGTGAGTATTCCTATATACGGTCTGATCCATACAAAATGTCGTCCTCCAGGTTGTTTGGCTTGGAGTACGATTGCCTTTCACATAAGTTCTAGGAATGCAACTGCTGACAGAGGTGAGATAGCCATTATTAAACATAAAAGATAATGAGCTCAATTCACAAACAGTAAATCTGACCTCTGGCTTACCCTTTAGTCTTGCACAGTTGTAGAGGATCCCCGTCCATACTGAAATGGCTTACTCTGATTTCACTGCACTGCGAGCTTCTCACAATGTGCAGTAGAAGCTTCAGCAAGTTAGATGGAGCTCGCATCATTTCCTGGCTGGAGGACATCCAGCATCATTTAAGCCAATGGTCGCCAACCTTTCTGGACCTCACGGACCACTAAACTCACAATTTTGAATCCCGCAGACCACTAACATGAAATGTAATTGCCTTATACACACAATGCTCCAGCTCTCTGCCCCCCTCCCCCTGGATCACACTGCTGCCTTATACACACAATGCTCATGTTCTCTGCCATGCCCCCGCTCTCTACCCCCTGATCACACTGCTGCCTTATACACACAATGCTCTGGCTCCCCCGCCCCCCCGGATCACACTGCTGCCTTATACACACAATGCTCCGGCTCTCTTCCCCTCCCGATTACACTGCTGCTTTATACACACAATGCTCTGGCTCTCTGCCCCCTCCCCCTGGATCACACTGCTGCCTTATACACACAATGCTCCAGCTCTCTGCCCCCTCCCCCTGAATCACACTGCTGCCTTATACACACAATGCTCTGGCTCTCTGCCCCCCCGCACTCTGCATCACACTGCTGCCTTATAGAGACTCATTGGATCTCACCTCCTTATCCAGCCATGTGCTCAAGCTCCGTGCTCCCTCCCACAGTCTGTGATCAGCGCTGCCATTGGAAGCCACCTCCTTCTTAACCTTCCGCTCTCTGCACTACTCCCTGCGCCTCTCTCTAAGTTCACAGGCCAGAACTACGGAGGAGGCATCGGATATCAATGCACGATGACAGTATTGATTGTCAGCACGTATTGAGGACAACACTGGAAACAACTTTGGGCGGTATACATCCGCCACAATGATGATTTGCGGCAGAACCCCTAGGGATCTCCAAAATTTTCTTGTGGACTACCAGTGGTCCACGGATCACTAGTTGGCGACCGCTGATCTAGGCCATTACTCCCCAGCCTAACTGTTGCCATCTCGCCCCTTTCATTCATTGTATTTCATTTTTTATTTCATTTTTTATTTTTTATTTTCAGTTATTGAGGCTCAGCAACACATGTGGGCGTTACCGAGAGTGGTCTGCATACAAATGTTTCTCTTCTAGGAACGCCTCCAAACTGGCACCCACCCCATCAAGGCATTTTGATACTTGTTCCTCCCCTCAGCCCACAGCTTGCATCAGGGCTGAGGGGTTTGGAGAGAAGTACTGAGGCTGGGTGTTGTGATATTTTTAGGAAGCAATGTACTGCACCCTGCTGGTCCCTCCCATAAGCTATGATCTGCCTGCATTGCATAGAGAAGCACTGAGAACAGATTTCAGCTTTACCACAAGCCTTTTTGGTGGCCATGCACACTTTAGTAAATGATTAGTTTCTTTTCAAATCCATCTCATGCTATAAGAATAATCAGTATATAGTTGATCAATATGCCACACGTGGGGAATTGGATTTCAATCAGTAGTTAAAGTTTTACCCTAATAGATTCTCTGCATTAAGGTAAAAAAAACCTTCTGAGTGCAGCTCCCCCTCTTATACTTACCTGAGCCCCATCTCGATCCAGCAATGTGCACGAGAGCAGCAGCTCTCTCAGCTCTCTCCCTCCTCATTGGCTCAGACATAGGCTCCTGCTGCTGTCGATCAAAGCCAGTTAGGAGGGTGTGGCTGAGCCAAGCTTTCTGTGTCAATGGGCACACAGAGCCGGCTCAGGAGCGAGACCGCACAATCGCCCCCATAGCAATCGGCTTACTATGGTGGGCACACAGTGGCGGACAGAGCCAGGTGTGCCAGCGGAGGACCCCTGAAGAGGAGGATCGGGGCAGCACTGTGCAAAAGCATTGCACAGAGCAGGTACTGTAAGTATAACATTTTTGTTGTTAAAAACGTAAGGGTTTACATTGCAATCGTAAATTATTGATCGCATCTCTGTTTTCATCATGTAATCTCATTGTCTGTGCGGTTAAAATATGATCTAATTCATGAACAAGGTATCTCAGTGCTCCCGGTTGATGCAAAGCAATTTATAATATTCCGTTCAAGCTGATTGAGTAAGTTTGTTCAAATCCAAAGGAAATTGTCTCGATCAACTGGAAGGAAAGTTATGGTCATTTGATTCAGCCATGTGACTTTAATTTTCAAATCTCCTTGGAATCAGTTGAAAATAACTAATTTTTAGACAATACGAATCCTTATTGTATTGACTTTGTGAATTGAGCCTAATAACACAACTACTTCTCCTTGAGGGCTGATGCATAGAGAGAGTGGTGACATATGATGGGCACAGGAAGGCAGAGGGGTATCTGATGTGTGGGCCGTGATTGACAGTTGGCCTCACCTTCTTCTCTGCGGGAGGCAAGATGGGGGACATGCTTGAATGAATTTTATATTCACTCATTATGCACTGGTGAGTTGTTTATAAGCAGACTAATTTGCAGCAGTTTTTGTGAACAAAGGAAAGGCTTTAATCCAGAAGCTAAACATATATTAGTACGAAAAAAATCAATGATGAGATCAGCGACTAGAATTGAAAACAGCTACTGTTCAAACCTATTACGAACCCGGGCAATTCCATCTAAACCTTATTGATAAAATGCACTATAAGGTCATTAGCATGTCATCCATGATGCTCAAAACCTTCTATACAGGTTACAGTATACGGCCACAAGTATGTGGGCACCTCTCCATATGAATTAATTTTGGTATTTCCAGCAGTGGCGGCCGCTCCATTAGGGGTGAAAGGACGCTGCCCCCCCCTAATCCAAGTGCCCCGTCCCTAATCTGAATTCAGGGCGATGGACGCATGGATTTCAGTGGTTTTTTGTTTTTAAGCACATGATTAGAGCCTGAGGCTCTAATTGGCTTCAAAAAAGGTGGGCTCAGGGCGCAGAGCACTGCGCCCTAAACCCACTCAGTTATGTGACAGTAGCGAATTAATATTCTCTATTGTCTTCCTGCTTCTCCTTCCAGCCAATCAGGAAACGGGTCTTAAGACCTGATTGGCCGAGAGGAGAAGCGACCGCATTGGCCGGGAGCAGAAGCAGAGGGGAACCACCTGGGAGGAGACGCAGGGGGAAGCTGCCCGTAACCTGGATGGGGTAAGTGTGGGGCTGGTGGACAGAAGGGTGAGCGATGGAGGGGGGAGTTAGCCGATTGACCAAGAGACGGGTGAGGGGTTTGACTGACCGACCGACCGAACGGGGGGGGGAGTGGTTTGTTTTGAGAGGCCCCCCCCCCACTGAGCATGATTGTGCCCCCCGTGCGCAAATCCAGCTCCATAAGGACATGGTTAGCTGAGTTTGATGTAAAGAAACCAGAGTGGGTTGTACAGAGCCCTGAGCTCATCTCTACTGAACACCACTGGAATGAACTGGAATATTGATTGTGAGGCAGTGTCAGTTACCATAAACCAGACAGAGACAGAAAATGCAGTTAAAATCACACCTTTAATAAAAAAGCAAAAAAAAACACAGTTCAAGAACGTTGTCAAAAACTAAAGCCAGGGTTTAGATGCCAGAGCGGGTAATCTGACAAGCCGGGGTCAGGAAGCCAGAAGTCAGTGTAGTAATTCACAAAAACAGGAACAGTTATCGGAAGAGAAGTCAGCCAGGCCAAGTCATACACAGGAACACCCCCTGGAGATCATAGACCATGTAAGGGCATGGAGCAAAGTTTAATCACTTCAAGACCAAGCCTATTTCTGACACTTGTTGTTTACAAGTTAAAATCCGTCCTTTTTGCTAGAAAATTACTTGGAACCCCCAAACATTATATATCATTTTTTAGCAAAGACCCTACACACACTGTATATTGCGCAAACACAGTTTTTGGAACAAATACACTTCACTGAATTTAAAAAAACTAAACAGTGAAGTTAGCCCAACTTTTTTTTGTATATTGTGAAAGATGATGTTACGCTGAGTAAATGGATACCTAAAATGTTATGCTTTAAAATTGCACGCACTTGTGGAATGGTGACAAACTACGGTACTTAAAAATCTCCATAGGTGATGCTTTAAAACATTTTACCAATTACCAGTTTAAAGTTACAGAGGAGGGCGCAACTTACGTATGTATTTTCTTTGGTGCGCGAGCACGCGGAGACGGGGGGCCTTTTTAAATTTTTTTTTTTATCTCATTTTATTATTTTTTATAGTTTTCACACTGTTCCTTAAAAAATAAAAAATTCTGATCACTTTTATTGCTGTCACAAGGAATGTAAACATCCTTCTAACAGTAATAGGCATGTGACAGGTACTCTTTATGGAGGGATCTGGGGTCTAAAATACCCCAAACCCCTCCTCTGTACTTCAAAGTATTCAAAACGTCAAAATCTGCATTTTTGAACACCTTGGATTTTTTAAAATCAGCGCTGTTGGCTGCCGAGTAAACCGGAAGTGACGTTGTGATGTCACTTCTGGGTCACTACATCGGAGACCCGATCGAAGCTGATTCCGGCTTTGTTCGGGTCTCCGGCCAGCTAGCGGATGTGGAGAAGGCGGCGGGAAGGGGGTGTCCTCTCCCGCTGCTTGTGGTAACCAGTGAGCGGCTGCTTAGCTGCATCAGTTGTTATCACATGAAAGTCGACCATCCGCACTAAAAAAACGGTACTGGGGTGATGCCTCTGGCTGCAGGCATCACTTCGGTACAACCACTTCAACAAAATGACGTACAGGTACATGATTTTGCAAGAAGTGGTTACGTTACCAAAAGGGCTGGCTATAGGCTGGACTAATGAATTATATGACCCCCAATAGAGATTGGTCATATATCACTTTAGGTATCTCAAAGAGCCTCTTGCAGTCAAGTGACACCTCAGAAAACTCCCTTGTAAGTGTGGTAACTCCTACATGCTGCACCTTGGATCCCCATGATGGCACTCCACAGCTCTCTCTCAGTTTAACAGGTCCCTCAACTCATATTACAGTTAGGGACGAAAAACACAGCTCACATAGTGTAAATCCACATTTAAAAAAAAAATGGTATTCTGTAAATGCACTTACAGTAGACTACAGAGCATACAGCACTTGTAACATCTCAACATATCCACACTGCCAGAAACCAAGATGTCACGGCTCATCAAGCATATGTGCTAGCATGTATCCTGGCTTCACCCTACGCATTTCGTCACATATGACTTCATGAGGTGATCAGTTCGCATTTGCCTATCATTTTAAATGTGGTTTCCCTAATGTCCTGTACACACGATAGGATTTTCCGATGGAAAATGTGTGATAGGACCTTGTTGTCGGAAATTCCGACCGTGTGTAGGCTCCATCACACATTTTCCATAGGAATTTCCAACACACAAAGTTTGAGAGCTTGCTATAAAATTTTCCGACAACAAAATCCGTTGTCAGAAATTCCAATCGTGTGTACACAAATCCGACGCACAAAGTGCCACGCATGCTCAGAATAAATTAAGAGACGAAAGCTTTTGGCTACTGCCCCGTTTATCGTACGTGTTTTACGTCACCGCGTTCAGAACAATCGGATTTTCAGACAACTTTGTGTGACCGTGTGTATGCAAGATAAGTTTGAGCCAACATCCGTCAGAAAAAATCCATGGATTTTGTTGTCGGAATGTCTGATCAATGTCCGACCGTGTGTAAAGGGCATTAGAGTGACATCTGCTGTTTTTTTGTTCATATACTGTACTGGCCCTCATTAGGAATCTTTTGAAGACCTTACTAGTAGAAGTTTATGACATCACTGCATTGTTTCTTAGTTGGCCTACATTATGTCAAATATGTCTTAGTTTTTTCTTTTGTCAAATTTGTTACATTACATGGATGGCTTTACAAACATGAGATTAAAATCTGACCATATTTGCTACCGTTTTGCAATTGTGAAGGTGTGAGTGTTCTGTATGACTCTCCCCATTTTCTCTACGCAGTCTGGGATTTGTCAGACCTCAATAACATTACAGGCATAAAGATATGTTAATAATTAAATACACTAGGGCTTTAGTGCTTCAGAAAATAAAATGTTTAAGGTTCATCTTGCTTATAAAGTTCTCTCTGATTGGCTCAGGTCCTGAATACGCTGGACTCCCTGAACAAGGCATGGCTGTCTTTCCAGCAGAGTCTTATCGACAGCGAGACCATGCTGAAGAAATCCAAGGAGAAGTTCAAAGCTGGTCTCATCCACACTGCCGAAGAGTTCAAGAAAAAGTCACGCTCCCTCCTGGAGGACTTCGCTGGGAGAGGTGAGACAACTTTCCTTTGTCAGAGCAGTGAAAGCCTGGCTGCAAAGGACTTCTAGAACTGAAAGGGCAAGAGGACCTCATTAAATGTAAAGGAACAATTGTACATGGTCAAAACATTTCAGTTCTGACTGTCCAGGGTGAGAATTAGCGTGGTTTTAGCTTATAGTTGGTTTGATAATGAATATTGGCCAAATAGTACAATCAGTAAGTAGGGACTTAGGGCTAGGGAGTCTGAATAAGGGATAATATCAAGATAAAGGGAAGTTCCACCTAAATCTTGCCTTTTTAGTGTTTAGTAGATGGAGAATTAAACTCCCTGACAGTCTCTTCAATTTCTTGGGGATGGGGACTCTGTTGGTGGGATGTCTATGTTGAGTTCTTGGGTCTGCACACCTGCTGAGCCCATTATGAAGGGCTCCCAGCATCTACACTGGATTTGGGGAATAGACAGGACATCAGTCTTTGTGGCAGCATGAAATAGTCCTTATTCATGATCTCCTGTTACTAAAGTTTTTAGTCATATGACCGTCCTCCCGGAGGATAGACCTTCTGAACTACCATGCCAGCTACCTCTGATTTCCCATAATCCCCCATTATTAGAGACTTGGAGCTGGGTTTATGTAGTTTCACACAAAATGTTGTCCAGTTAAATAATATTTCAGTTGTTTCAATAAACAAGTCATCATCCAATTTCAGGTTAAATCAAAGAAGGAAACATATGGACAGGATGGAAAGTCTTCATTTTGTGTTTGATGTGTCTGCAGCACACCTTTGATGTGTTTGCAGCACATATTACTGAACATTTTCCATTTGCTCCTTTTAGAGCGTACAAAAAGAAATCAATGGAACTGAGAGTTGAATTTACTGAAAGTCATCATTGTGCTATTTGTAATTTAAGTTGAATCAAACTAAACAGCATGCTTGCTTAGCACTATACAAGAAAATATTCACAGACACAAATATTTCAACCAGATCAAATGAAGAAATAGAGTCTATTGCTTTTTACCCTATTGGCTAAAATCAAGTGTAGTGTCAGTTCTTATCAGTGTCAAGTAAGGGTGCTCCGTCAGCATTCTGGCCTTTTGGCAGGTATGGCTGGCTGTATAGTATCCCTGTTTGTATGATGGGGGTCCTAAGAGGCATATTCTCCATGGGAAGGAATCCAAATGAAGAGTCCGCTGGGTAAGGTGGGGGTCAATAGTTCTTTCCTAGTGCAGAGGGACCCAGGTAGTCAGTGTCCCCTGATTTAAGTGGTGCTACCTGCTCTGGCTGAGGGCTGGGAAGACAGAGAGTTTTCAATGTTAAGCGCCTCCTGGGATTTGCATCCTGGGGTGCTCCAAGTGTCACTGTAGGTTTGGGACCCTACTGTGAGAACAGCACTAGGTCACAATACTGCTTGTTTTTTTTCTGCAGATCACTTCATGGGCTAGGCTTTTTGGCAGAAACTGGAGCAGGCGTTGTTACCAGGCCGCAAGGCCTAACCATTGTATATACACTGGCTCTTTTTCTTTATTTTGCTTTCCATATGTGTTAGTGCACCTTTTTTATGTGTGTTTTTTCACTCACCAGGGTAGTAGGGTGCTGGACTTTGTGTCTGTCCAAAAGTCCCAGGGGGATGTGTGAGCTTTAGCTTCCTTCCCCCTCTGCATCGGGTCTCTGTTTGAGAGACCCTTTAATGTAGTACTCAAAGGTCAGCTTCAGCTAGCCACAAGGAAAGGGGTCCACCAGGCCTTTAGGCTAGATCAGTGTTCTCCAAACTTAGGCCCATGGGCTTGATCCAGCCCTTTGCTTGCCTTTATCCGACCCTTGGGACGCTATTTTTACCACTGATATGAGACACTATTCCTCCCACTGACACCAAAGATGTGGTAATATTCCTCCCACTGACACCAAAGATGTGGTAATATTCCTCCCACTGACACCATCGATGAGGCACTATTCTTTTCACTGATCTCATTTTCCACTCCCACTGGCCACAGTCTGGTCCCCCTAAAGTTTAAAAGTTATTAAACTGGAACTTTCTGTGGAAAGTTTGGAGACCCCTGGCTTAGATTGACCTAAGTGTGCCTTGCCCCCTTCAGGAATCTTGCGCTCTAGGGAGTCAGGGAGGTCCTTCCTCTTTGGGAGGGTACCAGTGATGCACCCTGTGCACTTTTTTAGTTCACATGGTGTTTAGTTTTTGTGCACTGCACCTCGGGCTCGAAAAAAAAAATCTAATAAGAAAATTGGATGCGTGTGAGGCCAGCAGGCCAACTGTCCTGCTTTAGGATAAAGCCCCTGAACCATTATGGCTGCCCCCTTACTATAATACCCAGTTACCAAATCATCATGGCTGCATTTCTTCCTGTAGTCACATTATTCGAATCCTGAAGCTTTAGTGGTTGGCTGGTGGTCCTCCACAGCCATCACTATAACATAGGTGGGTAAGTTTTTTTTTTCTTAATCATACATCTTTTCTTTAGGTCCCTTCTCCAGCTCAGTAGGATGCGAGCCGGCTCTCGAACAAATAGCCATGTTCCGACAAATGATGAACACCTTTAAAGAGGAAGAAAACACCATTCGCTCTGGACTCAGCATGTTCAAGATAGAACAGCCGGGCTCTAAGGATATCCAGGCCATGGAAAAGGTGGGTGAGAGAGACGAAAAGGAAGTAATGCAGTTTGCTCATATTATCAAGGTTCTTGTGGAGGCCCAATTGTGGAACTGGTGTATAGCTGTACAGCTGAACTCCGGGATAAGCAAATATTGTCTACATTACAAGGGTTATGTGTATTCTTCTTTGAATCTTGGTGTGATTTTTTATTTCTTCCAGATCTGTGCAGTAATCCAGTGTGAGACTTTACATCCTGTAATAAAGACAACTCACTATTGCTCCCTCTCTTGGTGCAGGGTGACTGCTCTTGTCTCCGCCCCCTCTCGTAGTTTTCTACAGGCAGCCTGTAGTAGGTGAATCTGCTGGACCCCTCCCAGAGCTCTGCCCAGGTTAAGTACAGCACGGTCATAGGCGTGCGCACAGGGTGTGCCAGGTGTGCCTAGGCACACCCTAATCACCCCTTGCAGTGCAGATTTGCCCTGCTGCCTGTGCTCTCCCTGCAGTGCTGCTGTGGGCACACAGGGAGATGTTTCAGGATGGACAGTGGGGGAAGGTCCCTTCCTTTTCTGAATGAATCGGTACTGATCACTCATTGTGTTCATTCATAACTGGAGCATAGTAAACTTACTATGCTTTAGTTTGTGAATGAACAGGAAGCCGCTCCGCACAGAGCATTTCTCATTCATTCACTGTTCAGGGCAGCTGAGGCAGAGAAAGGGACTGGGGAATTTCTGTCCTCAGTCCTTTTCTCTGTCTCAAACGTCAGACATCAGGGGTTTGTTTAGACCGCTGAGGTTTCACCAAAGCCTCCCAATGGGGTTCCCCTTCCTAAAAAATTGTAAAAAAGAAAAATATTATATTTAAAAAAAAAAAATAAGAAAAAAAAAAACACATTACTGACACCGTCCACTGCTCTACTGACTGACACCATCCACTGTTCTACTGATATCAACCTCTGCTCTACTGGCACTATCCATGTTTTAATACATTTTAAAATGTTTGTTTACATCTATTTATATACATATATATATATATATATATATATATATATATATATATTTATACACATACACACACCCTAATGCAATAGGTTGCGCACACCTATGAGCACGGTGATGATGTCACTGGTAATACAAATGAGCATAAATGTGTCACCGACGCAAAAAAATATTTGAAAAAGTATTGGTATAAAATTGAGTTCCTGCAATAAAAAAAAACACCACTAAGTGTAAAAATAGGAAAAATATAAGTGTTGAGTGCGCTACTCTATCTTGGATACACCACTCTATTAAAATTCATACCTGTACAAACATCATAACCCCAAACCTTAATCACATGCAATAATGCCTTATTATCCAACCTACTAAATGTATCCTGAATATCTCTTAACATAAATAAATACAAAATTAATATATGACATTTGTGTCCAAACTATAATGTCCAAATTCATGTGCAAAGTGCAATGTGCAATGGTTGCAAAGGTTTCTATAAAGCCTTCCTTTGAATTTGCAATGTGTATTATCCGTGACTCTTCGTGACACTTCCACCACTTCACTTTCGTGACAAGACCACCACCACATGGATTAGCCTCTACGCGTTTTGCATCATAGTATGCGTCATCAGGAAGAAGAGCTTCCTGATGATGCATACTATGATGCGAAACGTGTAGAGGCTGCTGGGAGATTTTCGTCACGTCAATACGTCATTTCCGGGCTAGGCGGGAGCGAGGTTTGCAGCACAAGCCGGGTGAAAGCGAGGCTTGCACCGCACGCCGGTACAGGAATCACACAACGCCATGTGTACACCCATTTTTAACTGCTGGAATAGCTTGGTGCCGGCCTACAGGCACCTTAAAATCGCATTGGGGTCAGCAAAGAAACGGTACAGGTGGAGTGGTTATCCCTACTAAATGAACCAAAGGCGCATTGTTCATTGGCATCTGGTGAGTGGCTAATCCATGTGGTGGTGGTCTTGTCACGAAAGTGGTGGAAGTGTCACGAAGAGTCACAGATAATACACGTTGGAAATTCAAAGGAAGGCTTTATAGAAACCTTTGCAACCATTGCACATTGCACTTTGCACATGAATTTGGACATTATAGTTTGGACACAAATGTCATACATTAATTTTGTATTTATTTATGTTGAGATATATTCAGGATACATTTAGTAGGTTGGATAATAAGGCATTATTGCATGTGATTAAGGTTTGGGGTTATGATGTTTGTACAGGTATGAATTTTAATAGAATGGTGTATCCAAAATAGAGTAGCGCACTCAACACTTATATTTTTCCTATGTCACTGGTAATAGCTGGGTATGTAAATGTATTTGGTACACACAAGTAGATTTATATCCTTTGTGGCTGTAGAGAAATATATTTAAATGAAAGTTTTTGTCTGGAGATCAGAACCTATGATTAGAGAAGACGGGCCCACGCAATCATTCCCCTCTCTAATCATAAACCCTGTTTCATTCATAGAAACTGTAGTACAGCTTCTGTGAATGGAGTAGCTGGATGGAAAAGGTAGACCTACTCGGGGACTCTTGATGAGGCTTCCTTAGTTCTATTAACCCTCACCACACCAGAAGATGGTGGTACGGGTGAGGGCATCAGAGGATGAAGATTTCTATTAAACCAGAAGACAGCAGCACAGGGGGCACATCACATTGGAGGTAAGTACTACCCCTTGTAATGATTTTAAGTTTTTTGTTTTAACTAAACTTAGGCTTTAAATATTATCTTTGGAGGTATGAGCAGCTGCATTTGACAGCTATGGATTTAGATCTATAATAAATCTGACATGTCATTGGTTCCCATAGGCAGATCTTCAGTCCTTCCACTGGTTTTATATAAGAGGTTGCACAGTGGCTAAGTGATTCGCACTTCCCCCTAGTAGCACTGGGGTTATCGGTTTGAATCTCAACCACGGCACTACCTGCCTGGAGTTTGTATGCTCTCCCTGTGCCTGCATGGGTTTCCTCCGGGTACTCCGGTTCCTGCCCACACTGCTAAGACATGCTGGTAGGTTAATTGGCTCCTGTTTAAATTGGCCCTAGTATGTATGAATGTAAGTTAGGGACCTTAGATTGTAAGTTCCTTGAGGGCAGGGACTGATGAATGTACAATATACTGTATATGTAGAGCTCTGCATAAACTGATGGTGCTATATAAGTATCTGTGATAAATAAGTGGTTCATTGCTGCTTATATATAGAACAACAGGGAAAACGATGTCTGTAGTGGCTATGACGGTCACTCTGCTGGAACCTCAGGGGTTGAGCAAAGCTTCTTCCTTCCCTCCACTTGTGTTTTCCATTTTGTCTCACTGCTGCCTCTTTTCTACAACCAGACATAAGGATTCTAGAACTGTCTCTTCTTTCTCCGCAGGACCTGGACTCTTTACAGCTGGTATGGGAAGCCACTAAGGAATGGGAACAGAACTGGGGTGATTGGAAGTCTGGTCGGTTCCTGACATTGCAGACGGAGATCATGGAAAATACGGCACAAGGCCTGTTCAAGAGGCTGAGCAAACTCAGCCGAGAGCTCAAGGTGAGAGCTGATTTAAAGCTTGAAATCCAGGCAGAAGAAAACATTAATGAATACAGATTTTTTTTTTTATTTACTATTGTATCATTTTGGAAAATTAAGTACATAAATTTGACCTGGTATCAGCCTCTTGCAATCCATTTAACAAGGCAAATCATGACGATGCTCAACCATTGGCTAAGCAGGCCATTTAGCTAAAAACTTCCAAAACATCAATAAATATCTATTTTTGTTGGCTTATGAGTTGTTACCTGACCACTGTGTCAGCTCTTGCTCCAAGGGCTGTGGGTGGCATCCCAAATTGCCGTTTAGACACCACTCTGTACGCTCCAGCTGGAGCCACCATCAATGTCTAGCTAGGGGTAGGAAGGAAGGTTTGTCTGCCTGTATAATCCCAGGTAGATACTAGTGGGTACAGGACACTGTATGGCGTCTGGTACATAGAAATCACAGATGTGTATGTCAGCTTCACAACGAGAAACCAGGAACTTACCAGGTCTTCTCATTGTCACTGAAAAACAGAAAAAAGCTGCTGGCAAAATCACTGGGATATTGGGACACGAGGATAAGGAATAACAAGAATGGGCACATAGGTGTTGGTTAAGATGAATAAATGATATCTGTAAACTTTTATTAATTTGATGACACTTTAACATAAGACTTTGCTTTTGTTCTGACTAGCTTGTGTGCTGGGAAATTTTTTGTATTGTACTGTTATGTGAACTGTCCTGTCCATGTGCACTTTAGGTATAAATTAATCTGGCTGCCATTTTTACTTCACTTATTACTGAACTGACTTCAGTAAACAGATTGAAATCTGGTTTATTGCTAGAAATCACTGCAAAAAATATAATAGAGAAAAAAGGGAATCTGACAGGAGGTAGGTTCAATGGGTGTGCCACATCCCAAGTACATAGAAAAAAGCAATTGTTCCCCTAGGGCGGGATTTTAAAGGCACTACCACGCAATTGGTACAATGTAAATAAAAGGTATAATTTTATTACATAGCAGGAAAAAATATATACAAATCAAAACAGAAAAATACAATGTACAAATAGAATTGGATAAATATAAATATGGATACAAATTGAAATATAATGGAAAAAAGACCTTCACTGGAAGTGGGTAAGTCTCACTGAACCGACGCGTTTCCGAGAATCCTTCATCAAAGTTCATAAAGTGAGAATTAACATTTCCAATATACTGACAATACATAAGTATCCATGTCATTAAAAACAAGCTTCACGGATGTCTTCCCGGCAGGCGCCCACATGCAAATTAATTCAAAAAGGATTTTTTAAAACTGTAGGTGGACAAGAAAAAAGCCGCCAAACCCCGTCCTACCACTCACCTCACATGTCCTTTTAGTATCTCCTTATCATTTTGACTGTATGTTTTGTTTGTACATTTTTGCATCACTTTTGACACTGATCTAGGGTTCACTCCACTTCATTAGAGGGGGTGTTAGCACTTGCCTCAAGCCCGCATTAGGGGGGTAGTGCCACTCTTCATCTCCTTTTGTCCTGTTCTTAGGGGTGACCCCGGGAGGAGTACCCCTGGTTGCGCTGAGGGTCACCACACCCTGGAATCAGGTGCGGTTTCTGTGTGCAGACTGGGGTCCAGAAGACTCAGGACCTATTATAGATATTCAAAAGAGTATATCCTTAGATGGTCAAGTAAGAGGGGGAATGGAAGTCTAGGTTTTACACCAAAGTATTTGGGCAGCCCGTTGGACAAGTACAAACTAGACATCCAGATCTTAACTAAGCAAAAAATATAATACAGCATGAGAGTATAACATGTACCACAAAACCTGTTAAAAGTCCATGGAAGTCCCCCCCAAGAACTCAGTATGCAGACATTGGCCAAGCTTGCATGCAGCACTTTTTTCCACTGGAACATGGTGGAAATCAGTTCCACCATTTCTGGCTCATGCCCTCAGCTCCCTGCTCACCACTATCACTTGTAAACACAGAAGTCTGGTTTCTGTGTTTACAAGTGACAGCTTGTCTCCCAACGGCTCCCATTGAGTGCAGGATGAGGACAAGAGAGATGCAGTGTGGATGCTGACACCCCTACTGGATGATCTCCCTGCAAGTGATAGAGGTGAAGCCACCTACAGTGTGCAGTGAGTACTAGACCCGTAAGATGTGGAATATGGTGGAGCTTTTAAGGAGGAGGGGGAGAAGATGGGGGCAGTGGAAGGGGGTTGCATGCAGAGGTCAGACCTGAAGAGGGGAGAAAGTGAGATGTTGATGCAGATGTAAGCAGCTGTGGAAGAAGGCTGAACTCTTCACTTTGTGTGCAGTGCACCCCTGAACTCTGAACTTTATACCTAGCACACCCCCAAACTCTGCACATAGCTCACCCCTGAACTGTACACTCTGGTATTTAATTCCCCTTTAAGACCCTCCCACTGTTTGACCACAACCACTGTTTGATTTGGTTTGGAGGGTGTGTGTGTGGGGGGGGGGGGGGGAAGGTTGAGGGGTCATAGTTAAGTTCCTGCTCCTATTTACTGAGAAAAAAAGTCCTGCTTGTATGTATGAGCACGGCAACACCTTCATGCATCTCATAAGGCAATGATAGTCCTTCCCGATAGGTTGTTGAGATGCCGTATTGCATTTTGGGAATTAGAGGAACCTGTTTCTTATCTTGGGGCAAAATCAATATTTATATGCCTTGTGTCTTTTGTGTCTTGCTTCCTGAAGCTACAGGAAAATCTTCATCTTCTATTCACAGGAGAAAAACTGGGAGGTGGTAGAGACATCAAGGATGCGGATTGACCAGTTCAAAAGGACTTTGCCTCTTATTGTGGACTTGCGGAACCCAGCATTGCGGGAGAGGTACCATATGTTGTTCTATGATTTTCTGATGTTTTGTGATACTTCCTCTAAATTTCTGGTTATGTAGAGGATCACTGTTAGGCAGTCGTTTACTGTCTGGCTGTGTTTCAGTCCCCTAAGTTCCTGAGACAGAGGACCAGGTAAGCAATCTCTGAATGATGAATTTCCCTTATTACGAAAAAGGGATACTTTCTAAGATCAATTCATTACTACACTGTATGACTGCCACCAAATTATTGAGTTTAGGTGATTCAGGTGAAAAGTACTGTGAATGCTACAGCATACAAAGACAATTTGGACAATTATGCACTTCCAACATTATGATAACTGTCCCAGCATGACTGTACTCCTCTGTTAAAAAGGACAGCTCCATAAAGACATGGTTTGATGAGTTTGGTGGGGAGAAACTTGTGTGGCGTAAACAGAGCCCTGACTTTAACCCTACTGAATGCTTTTGGCATGAATTGGAACACCAATTGCGGGCAAAGTCTTTTTATCCAACATCAGTACCTGACCTCACAAATGCTCTTTTGACCAATTGGGCACACGTTCCCTTAGACACTTTGCAAAATCTTGTGGAAATTCTGCCTAGGGGCGTAGAGGCTGTTACAGCCGTATAGGCATGGCCAACCCTATATTAATGACCAATGCTTTTGGAATGGAATGTCCAACAAGCTTGTATAGGTGTGATGGTCGGATGTCCACAAACTTTTAGCCACATAATTTAAATCAGGTCATTTTAAAGGGTGAGCATTACAGAAAAAGTGCAATATGTTAATTAGACACTATAGGTCCACTTAAATCTTAGGGTGAATTATATTAGGAAGACCCAACACAGTCGATATAAAGGCACCCACTTCCTCCCAAAAGTCCCTAACTCTCGGGCATGATGTATGAGTCTTTCTTAATGCAATTGCACTGGTTTTATGTATTAATACAATTTACACTTTTTAAATATTTTTTTTTAGTTGATTTAATATGCACCCTAAAAATCCCACAAACCTTCTATTTACCAAATAATTAAGGGATGCGGTGCTATACTGTTGGTACATTGTCCACAAGCGTTTTTGGCTATCTTATAGTGTTTGCTAGAATCCTGGATCCCTAGAGTGTTTGGTTGAATATGTTCCCTCTGCATTAGCATTGGCTTCCTCCATTTGCATTTTTCTCCCACAATTCAAAACCATCATGGTGGGATTAGCCCCTAAGTGTGTATAACTGTTAGGGACATTAATAAAGTGTAAGGGACAAAGGTGAATGGATCATTGTTTACTGTAATATATGTCAGTGCTATATCATTTGTAGGACTCTATAATAATTAACCCCTGATCAGCAGCATGTAGGAGCCAAGGCTGTGCAAGTGGAAGAAGCATTTTAAACTGATATGTCCTTTAATCTTCAATTCCCAGACACTGGACACAGGTCAAGCAGGAGATCCAGAGGCCCTTTGACCAGACGGGAGATGACTTCACTCTGGAGAAAATCGTTGAGTTGGGTCTTGACCACCATGTGGAAAAGATCAATGAAATCTCAACCGCCGCCACTAAGGAGTTGTCCATCGAACAAGTAAGACATCCCTTTATGTGACCTTGTTCGGTGATGTATCCAGAAACTCTCAGTACCTACAACTGACACAATGCCAATTTACCAAAGGCTTGAGACTCTCTTCCTACCCCCATGTGACAGCACCAAAGCAGCCAATCACCCAGCCTCAGCACTGTCATGTGGAAGGGAAGAGCATGAGTCACATGCTTCTCAATACCCAGAAGTATCAGGTATTTTTTTTTGCTCCTAGCAGCTAAATGTGTATGACTAGGCTGCTGGGGCTGCCATTAAAGCAAATGTGTTGCTTTCATCTGCATGGGCAAAGCACAGGTTCACAATGAGTGTCCAAAAGTAAAAATTGTTTGTTCTGTCCCACTGCTACTAATCAAAGTCAGGCTTTTACATTAACATTGCATAGTTTTCAGTTGTCCTTGGTTTCCAGCAGTGCCAGGACAAGATCATCCAGTGTCCAGGGCAAAGGTGCCAAATTGCACCCCCCCCCCTTCATTATGTGCGAGCTTATGAGGAGGAGGAGGAGAGAGAGCACAGCCCACACCTCCTCCTGGCTCTCTCCTCCTCTCCTTGCAGCTTCTAGCACTGGGCTGACAGAAGTAGTGATGCCATTGTCACTACTCCTGTCAGCCTTATAGTAGAAAGAGCTTACGGCACCACCATCTCCCTACAATACACACTGCGCCCAGGGCGGCCGTCCCTTCTGCCCACCCCTTGTCTCGCCCCTGGTTTCCAGGGATATACTGAAGCCTAAGGGTTTGGGGTTTGTTGTTCAACAAGTACTCCCCTGAAGGTGTTCCTGACTTTCAAAACTTTATCATATCAATTCAAATTCTGTACATACTGCTTGGTGTGCCCTGTAGCATCCCACATTGCAGGGCAAGAGTGATTTTATTGGCTGCTAAGGCTGTTTCATAGCATTGTAGGGGTAAGAAGGAGCCAAAGCTCTGAGTAAAACCAAAAATTAGGATTTTGTATTTCAGGAACTATGCCCCTGTGTGCACCCTGTCTTTGGGCACATTTGAAAATACAAGCAGCCTTTTGTTTTCCCCATCAAAGTTTTTATTTAAATGAAAGAAAAAGCACAAGCAACAGAAGCATCTCCAGTGGAGATGCAGTCAACAACTTACAAAAGAAACAGAAATAAACATATAAATAATAATGTGTGCTGGTGCCTTATCGTATCATGCCTCTGTCCCCTATTTACCTTTACAAAGAACTAAAAACCTTTTTCATGGGACTTTAAAAGAGGTAACACATTTGCATAAAAAAGATTTATTGAGCAATAGATGAAAATCTTTTACATAAGAACATTTTTAAAACAGCAAGCTGATTTGTAAATACTACCGTGTATCGGCATACAGTCAACAGAATATTTATATAATAATACATATACAGATTCCACTCTTCCATGTTTTACATAAAACATATTGATGGGTACAATGCATTTCGTAACAATAATCTCACTTTTTCAGGAGCAGATGCCCATTGTAAAATAAATTGGCTATGTATAGCAATTTAAGTTAACACCTCCAAATGGAAACCACCACTAGGTATCTGGCTAGGGAGTTGGAGGGGAAGACATGGCACTCCATGCCTTCCCCCCCCCAAGAGGAGCAGTACCAAGTGTGAGTGAGCAATCATCCTAGACATGACTCCAGGTCCCACAGGAAGAGGACCCACAGGAAGAGGACCCACAGGAAGAGGACCCACAGGAAGAGGTCCCACAGGAAGAGGACCTGGAGTCATGCCTGGGATGATTGCTCACTCACACGTTAGCACTTAGTACTGCTCCTAGGTTTTCCCTTTGGGGTGCCATGTCTTCCCCCCGCAGACACCTGGTGGTGGTTTCCATCTGGAGGTGTTATATTAGATTGCTTAATAGCTGATGTATTTTACAATGGGCATCTGCTCCTGAAGAAGTGAGATTATTGTCACGAAACGCGTTG
Organism: Aquarana catesbeiana; assembly: GCF_042186555.1. Classification (NCBI taxonomy): domain Eukaryota; kingdom Metazoa; phylum Chordata; class Amphibia; order Anura; family Ranidae; genus Aquarana; species Aquarana catesbeiana. The sequence goes on from NC_133326.1 coordinate 684,065,588, forward strand.
AGCTAAAGGATGTACCTATCGTTATGTTTTGTGTAAAACTTGGAGTGGAATTTGTATATGTTTCATTATATGAATATTCTGTTGACTGTATGCCGATACACGGCAGTATTTACAAATCAGCTTGCTGTTTTAAAAATGCTCTTATGTAAAAGATTTTCAGCTACTGCTCAATAAATCTTTTTATGCAAATGTTGTACCTCATTTAACCACTCATGGACCGCCCACCGCATATATACTGCGCCAGGGTGGCCCTATTACGTGAAACGACATACCTGTATGTCATTCTGTGCACAAGATACTCCGGCGCGCGCGCTGCACAGCGGGGGAACCGATGCACGGGTCCAGTGGCCACGATGTCTGCCGGACACCCGCGATCGCTCCTCAGAGAGGCAGACCGGGGATCTGCCAATGTAAACAAAGCAGATCCCCGTTCTGACAGGGGAGTGCAGTGTGATTGTCTGTTCCTAGTGATCAGGAACAGAAATCTCTCTCTACTATCTGTCCCCTCCCTAGGACACATTTAACCCCTTGATGGCCCCCTAGTGTTAACCCCTTCCCTGCCAGTGTCATTTATACAGTAATCAGTGGATATTTTTAGCTCTGTTCACTGTATAAATGTCACTGGATCTGTCCGCCGCAATGTTGCAGTCCCGCTAAAAATCACAGATCATCGCCATTACTAGTAAAAAAAAAATAATAATAATAATAAAAATGCCATAAATCTATCCCCTATTTTGTAGATGCGATAACTTTTGCACAAACCAATCAATATACACTTATTGCAATTTTTTTTTTTTTTACCAAAAATATGTAGCAGAATATATATTGGCCTAAACTGATGAATACATTTTGTTTCTTTTATATATTTTTTTTGGATATGTATTATAGCAGAAAGTAAAAAATATTGTTTTTTTTTTTCAAAATTGTCGCTCTTTTTTGTTTATAATGCAAAAAATAAAAACCGCAGAGGTGATCAAATGCCACCAAAAGAAAGCTCTATTTGTGGGGGGGAAAAAAAGGACATCAATTTTATTTGGGTACAGCGTCGCACGACCGCACAATTATCGGTTAAAGTAACGCAGTGCCGTATCGCAAAAAATGGCCTGGTCATGAAGGGGGTAAAACCATTAGGTCCTTAACCACTCACAGACCGCCCATCGTCCTTATACGTCGGGACTTTGAAGAGGAGTATCGTTGGTATGGCAGCAGCTAGCTGCCATAACCCTGGTATCCTCTTCTTCAGCGAGCGGTCCGCTTCAAGATAAAAGTGGTCTCTGCGGCGTATTCGCCAAGACTTTTATCGGCGGCGGGAGAGGGCCCCCCCTCCCACCACGCTCCGGAGCCCTCCGCCGCCTCCCAGTGGTGATTGGATCCTCTCCCTAGCCTGACATGGAGACGAGTGAGGGGAAGATGGCCCCCACCCATCTCCATATCATTGCAGGGCGGAAGTGACGTCAAAACGTCACTTCCGCCCATTGCTCTTAAAGGGACATTTTTTTTTTTTTTCATTTTTTCAAATGACAAATTATTTATTTATTTATTTGTTTATTTTATTGCATTTTAATGTAAATATGAGATCTGAGGTCTTTTTGACCCCAGATCTCATATTTAAGAGGTCCTGTCATGCTTTTTTTTTCTATTACAAGGGATGTTTACATTCCCTGTAATAGGAATAAAAGTGACATAATTTTTTTTTAAAAGAACAGTGTAAAAATAAAAGGTAAAATAAATAAGGAAAAAAAAAGTGCGCTTGTAAGACCGCTGCACAAATACGGTGTGACATAAAGTATTGCAACGACCGCCATTTTATTCTCTAGGGTGTTCGAAAAAAATATATATATATAATGTTTGGGGGTTCTAAGTAATTTTCTAGCAAAAAAAATTTTTTAACTTGTACAATTACTGAGAAGCAAAACATAATCGCACACACCTATCAATTATGAACTCCACATTCTGGGCACATAGTTGCTAAGCATAAAAAATAAACCCTCTGGAGAACAAAGACTTTATTTTTTTTGAAAAATAAAAGTATAGAATTGCAGAGAATCCAAAATAATCACCCCTCCAGGGGATCTACAGGTACATTATCTGACATGACCTCAGATGTTAATACCGAAGGAATGTGTTTAGGGACACAAGCAGCCTTCTTACTGACTTCTTTATTGGACTACTCTTAGTTAAATATATTTTGGGCTACTGCAAGCCCACTCAAATTCTAGTGTACACAGGCATTTGGGATCAGTAAAACTATATGTAAACCCAAAAGTTTGGCATCATGTCTCACTGTATACAGTTAAAGCGATATTAACCAATTACTTACTGGACACTTAAACCCCCTTCCTGCCCAGACCAATTTTTAGCTTTCAGCGCTCTCACTCTTTAAATGACAATTGCCCGGTCATGCTACACTGTACTCAAATGACATTTTTATCATTTTTTTTCACACAAATGAATCTTTCTTTTGGTGGTATTTGATCACCTCTGGGGTTTTTATTTTTTGCTAAAGAAACAAAAAAAGACAGAAATTTTAGAAAAAAAAAAAACATGTTTCATAGTTTGTTATAAAATTCTGCAAACGGGTAATTTTTCTCTTTCATTGATATTCGCTGATGAGCTGCACTGATAGGCACAGATAAGGCGACACTGATAGGCACTGATAAGACGGCACTGATGGGTAGCACTGATGGGTGGCACTGATGGGCATTGATAGATGTCACTGATGGGCACTGATAGGTGGCACCGATGGGCACTGGTAGGTGGTATTGATAGGCATCACTGGTGATGAGGCACTAATTGGTGACATTTCTAGGTGGCACTGTGGGCACTAATAGGTGACACTGTGTGGGCACTGATGGGTGGTACTGTGGGCACTGGTAGGTGGCGCTGGTGGGCACTGGTAGGCGGCACTGTTGTGCACTGGTAGGTGGCACAGGTGGGCACAGTAGCCTCTGCAGAGGCTCTCCACGATCGGGACTAATGTCCCTCTCACAGCTGCCAGTGATCGGCTTTTTTTTTCGTGTGAGGAGAAAAAATAGTCGATTACCGACTCTGCTTACATCACATGGTCAGTTGTCATTGGCTGACAGCTGATCGCGTGGTTAGGGGTCGGGATCGACCCCTTACACCGATCTGTGATAGACTCGCTGATCACAAAGCACAAGCACGGGATCGAGAGCACGGGAGGAAGTCTATGGACGCCCTACCGGCAAAGTAGGTCCGCGCTGCAGCCGTCTTTCGGCTATAGCGTGGACAGTAGAGGTTAAAGCCTTGTTTTTTGTTGTTTTTTTTTTAAATAATAAGCATGTTATACTTACCTGCTCTGTGCAGTAGTTTTGCACAGAGCAGCCCGATGCTCCTCCTCTTGGGTCCCACACCGGCGCTTCTGGCTCCTCCCTCCTGCTGGGTGCCCCCACAGCATGCTCTGGGGGGCACCCAAGCAGGCGTGCTCCTGAGCCATGGCTCTGTGTGTTCATTCACACATGGAGCCACGGCTCAGCCCCACCCCCTACATCTCTTGATTGGCTTGTCTTGGGGGCACCCAAACAGACACATTTCCGAGCCACGGCTCTGTCTGTCCATATACACACAGAGCCATGGCTCAGCCCCGCCCCCTCTGTCACCTGAATGGCTTGATTTGGGGGGCACCCAAGCAAGCGCACTCCCGAGCCATGGCTCTATGTGTCCATTCACACACAGAGCCGTGTCTGAGCTCTGACCCCTCCGTCTCCTGATTGGCTCACTGGCTGTGATTGTCATTGACTCCTGCTGCTGCCAAAAACAAATCAGTAGTGTGAGTTCCCGGAGAGGCAAGGCTCTTGTGGACATCGCTGGACTGAGGGGGGGCTCAGGAAAGTATTGGGGGGGGCTGCTGCACACAGAGGGTTCTTTATTTCATAGATGTTCACCGGCGACCCGCGATCGCTCCTCAGAGAGCCAGAAAGGGTATCGGTCAATGTAAACCTTTTTTTGGTCCGCACATCATGAATTGGATTGCATGGGTGTTCAGACCCATGCGATCCGATTACTGTCCGATTTCGGAAATTCGAAAATTCAAAATTAGGAAATTTGAAAATTTTAAATTTCATAAATTTGAAAATTCGAAATTTTATAAATTTGAAAATTCAAAAATTTGGAAATTTGAAATCCAAAAATAAGAATGAAAATCTGAAAATTCAAAAGAATGAAAATCTGAAAATTCAAAAACCCAAAAATCTGAAATAATAACTAACTAATAATAAATATAAAATTTTAGGTATTGGAATTTCCTTTCAAATTTGTCTGTTAGTGAACGTAACGAGTACGAATTTATCCGAAGTTACGAATTATCTGAAATAACGAATGCTGTATCTAAATGAATGGAACGTAATGATCTAATAATAATAAATACCAATAATAATAATACAACCTTTTTATTATTATTATTTATTATTAATTTGTTCCATTCCATTTGTTTAGATGTGGCATTCGTTATTTCAGATAATTCGTAACTTCAGATGAATTTGTATTCGTTACGTTCACAAACAGCCAATTTTGAAAGGAAATTCCAATACCTATAATTTAATAGTTAGTTAATATTAGTTAGTTATTATTTAAAATTTTACTGATTTTCTTTCTTTTTTTCAGATTATCGGATTTTCGAATTTTAGAATTTCTGAATTTTCAAATTCTGAAAATACAGAAATTTGGAATTCGGAATTTGAAAATTGGAAATTCGGAAATTCAAAAATTCGGAAAAGTGAAAATCCGAATTTTCAGATTTCCGAATTCCGAATTTTTGAATTTCTGAATTTCAAAAAAATGCAAACAAACGATTGAAATGAAAACGAACAAATTTTTTGCCAGTTTACATGTCTAATAAATACAATTTACATCATTGATTCTTTTATAGCCCTTCCTTAAAATGTCCTACTTTCTAATACAGGGCATATCATGTACTTTTGACATAATTTTCTTGTATTTGTACCAAAGGCCCTGGAAAACATCACAAGAACTTGGGAGGACACCAAGCTGGACATTGTCTCTTACAAAGACAAGGGCCACTATCGGCTGAGGTGAGTGATACAAAGGAAGCCTTTGGCATCTTAATATTTTTATGTAACTGCTTTATGAACAACATACTTATTGGACATGGCAAGAGCTGGGATGGTGGCACACAAGTGGCTAACATTTACAAACAATCACTCAAAAAGTGAATTTTCTTCTAACAGAGGAACAGATGAAGTGTTCCAAGCTCTCGAAGACAACCAAGTCAGCATTTCCACCATGAAGGCATCACCATTCGTGAAAGCTTTTGAGAAGGAAGTGGACCGATGGGAGCGCTGTCTATCCCATATTCTGGAGGTTATCGAAACGATCCTTACCGTGCAGAGACAGTGGCTGTACCTTGAGGTGAGATTCATTTATAGGGGAACTGTTATGTGGCACAGTGGTGTAGTGGGTAGCACTCTCGCCTAGCTGGTTCGAATCCCAACCACGACACTACCTGCCTGGAGTTTGCATGTTCTCCCTGTGCCTGTGTGGGTTTCCTCCGGGTACTCTGGTTTCCTCCCACACTCCAAAGACATGTTGTTAGGTTAATCGGCTTCTGTCCAAAAATTGATCCTAGTATATGAATGTGAGTTGAGGACCTTGGTTTGTGGGCTCCTTGAGAGTAGGGACCGATGTGAGTGTGTGATGTATGTGTGGAGCGCAGCGTAAATTGACGGCGCTATATAAGTACCTTAAATAATAATATAATAGATGAGCATCTTAATGAGACACAATGTACAGGGATAGGGACAATTGCAGAAGGATGCCCAGCATCACACAAGCGGGAAGACTAGGAAATATCGTAAGTGCAAGGGTGTTGCCATGTTTACATCAGTGCAGCTCTCTGCATCATGTAAAACCACCTACTGCAGGAGAAAGTTGAAAAAGGAAAAAAAAAAGAACCCTGCTGGCCACGTGATCAGTTTGTAGACTTCATTAAACGTAAAGTATAAAAACATACAGTAGTGGAGCTGAGCCTGCAGTTGAACTTTAACTCCTCAACATTTACCAAAACTTGAAATATAACATTTGGGCAGACTGTCCCAAGTCTCAGCCTTTTATTGCTTACTTTTATTTTGGGTGCTTTTTTTTATTTTATTTGAAGTATTTTTACTTAGTATTATTTATTATTTGTCACTTATTATTTATTAAATTATTATTATTAATTGTATTTTATTTATTTATTTGCTTACTTTTTTTTAGATATTTTTAATTAGTATTAATTTTGTATTATTTTTTGTTAAACTTAATATTAAAAATGTTATTATTTTTATTTACTTTTATTGTATATGCTGTTAAGATTTGGCATGTAAACCTGACGCATTGGTTTATTCCACGTGCTATTTGGTTTAATAAATATAGTTCTGTCAAGCTTCATCCTCAACTGTGTTTTCCTCCGTACAGAACATCTTTATGGGAGAGGACATCCGAAAACAACTGCCCCAGGAGTCAGCAGAGTTTGACCAAGTAAATATCAACTGGAAAAACATCATGGACAGACTGAACAAGGACAACAATGCTCTGCGTGGGACCCACTTTCCAGGTGAGTTGGGTGGTACACCTAGGGCCGCAGACTGAGGATGCGCTTTTTATCTCCTTTAAAGCTGACCTCCAGGCAGACCTAAAATACAAAAGTTTACAGCTCTGTATTCTTCAACCTCCCTATCGCTGACCTCAAGCATTACTTAGGCTTCAAATTCTATATGAAATGGTTAATTCTGAACATTACTTGGGGTAACCACTTTTACGGTACCCTGAGCCCGAGTGAAAATCTAGGTACATGTTAAGGGGGCTGGATCTCCAGGATGGCAGAGCGGGGGGAGGATCAATCACTTTGTTGTGAACCTGGAAGTGTTCTACTCTGAGCGCTTTCAGGATCACGACTGCCAGGATCTGGCCGCCGGTGACCAGGAATGTTTGCAAGCAGTTCAGGAGAAACATCAGGAACCTGAAGTCTTCATAAAGAGGATTACACACACCTAGGATGTTAGATAAGACATATTAGTATTGCCTCAGTGAGAGGAATACTTCTAGGGCAGTGATGGTGAACCTTGGCACCCCAGATGTTTTGGAACTACATTTCTCATGATGCTCATACACGCAGTGTAGGTGAGCATCATGGGAAATGTAGTTCCAAAACATCTGGGATGCCAAGGTTGTCCATCACTGTTCTAGGGCATGTATTTATTTTAACTTTAAACTGATAAACTGTAAAGATTTTTAAGGTGTTGCCTATGGATTCTTTTAAGTATCATAATGTTTTGATGTTTCATGGGCATTTGTATCTTTAAGGCTTGACATATTTGTTATCTATTTACTGAACACAGCCTTATCTTTTAAATGTTACAGTTTTACAAAATAAAGGTGAATAACATTGCAATTGTGTGCGTGAACCGTATCACCTTTACTGAAAATATGGGTTTAAAAAACAGTTGTGCATACAAAAATGTGCAGCCACTATCTTTTTATTTTACAGGTTCTCTGTTTATGAAAATATCTAACATTTTAGGGGTTTATGTAATTTGCAGGCCTAAAATGCACATTTTAGCATGTCATGCATTTTAAATGCAACTTTTTTTTTGTTTTTCTAAGAGAAAGGGTAAGGTAAAGGGGTTAATGCATCCTTAAACATATTTAATATTTAACACCAGCAGTGTAGGTATCTTAATCTGACTTGGTAGAGTTGAAACTGGTAGAGGGAGAAGCAGTAGAAAGAGACAGTCCTTTGTGCTGCAGTGCTCGTGTGCTAAGAAGGAGCATGCTGATGGGTGGAAAAAGCATCACCATCATTCATTACATGACAAAAGGACACTCCAGAGTACTTTTGTCATGGTTGAACAGAATAAAAATAGTACATTTTATTGACATTAAATGATTAAAAAAAATGTCTGAAGGGGAAAAAAAATATGTGTATATATATATATATATATATATATATATATATATATATATATATATATATATATACACACACACACATAGTGGGGAAAATAGGTTTATTTTAAATGATAGAGAAAGAGGGGTTAATTTACTAAAACTGCAGAGTGCAAAATCTGGTGCAGCTCTGCACAGAAACCAATCCGCTTCCAGGTTTTATTGTAAAAGCTTAATTGAATAAGCTGAAGTTAGAAGCTGATTGGCTACTATGCACAGCTGCACCAGATTTTGCACTCTTCAGTTTTAGTAAATCAGCCCCAGAGTATTAACCAAATATCCAGAAAAAAATACATGATACAAATGTTATAAATTGAGTTGCAATTCAGTGAGTAAAAAAAGTATTTAATCCTCTACCAACCAACAATAATTCTGGCTCCCACAGACTGGCTACAATATGTGGTACACAGATTAGTCCTGTCAATTTAAGAAGGTGCTCCTAACGACTACTTGTCATGTGTATAAAAGACACCTGTCCACAGAATCTCTTTCTTGCATAAACATCACTATCATGGGCAAAACTAAAGATCTGTCAAGGACATCAGAACAAGATTGTAGACCTGCACTCGGCTGGAATGGGCTACAAGATTATCAGCAACAAATATATGTCAAAGAAACATTTCTAAAACATTAGCAGAGCTAGTGCAAAAACAGCAAATATTTAAAAATATCAATGAAATTGCTTAAGAGTCCACTTGAACAAAGTATCAAATGGTGATCCACTCAGTGAAAGTCCATTAAGAAAAGGCAGGTGAGTATAAACTAGACGATCGTGGAAGAAAATATTAGCAGCGATCCCAAGTCTCCATCACCACACCACTTGATTATCTGTAGGTAATCCACTTACCAGACTCTGCTGGTTAACCCGCTTATTAATCAAAGGGATAATCGCTGTTCACTGGACACTTTTCATCTGTATTTTGCTCATTGCAAGCAATAGATAAAAAAATTCCACATAGCGTAATCCAGTACAATAATTATTTAGTATTTAGTAAGACTATCAGCAAGAAGCTTGGTGAGAAGGAGACAACTGTTGGAGTGATTATTCACAAATGGAAGAAATACAAAATAACCATCAATCGCCCTCCCGCTGGAGCTCTATGCAAGATTTTGCCTCATGGGATAAGGATGATTATGAGAAAAGTGAGGGATCAGCCCAGAACTACACAAGACGAGCTTGTGAATGATCTCATGGCAGTTGGGACCACAGTCAGCAAACAAAACATTGATAACGCAGTGCGCCGCCATTAATTGAAATCTTGCAGCGCCCGCAAGGTCCCCCTCTTCAAGAAGGCACATGCAAAGGTCTGTCCGAAGTTTGCCAATGGACATCTAAATGATTCAGAGAAGGACTGGAAGAAAGTGCTGTGGTCAGATGAGACCAAAATTGAGCTCTTTGGCATTGACTCGATTCGCTGTGTTGGAGGAAGAAAAATGCTCACCAGGATCCTAAGAACACCATCCCTACAGTCAAGCGCAAAGGTGGAAACATTATGCTTTGGGGCTGTTTCTCTGCTAAAGATACAGGCCAACTTTGCCACATTGAGGTGCCAATGGACGGGGCCATGTATTGTAAAATCTTGGATGAGAACCTGCTTTCCTCAGCCAGAACACTGAAGATGGGTCATGGATGGGTCTTCCAGCATGACAATGACTCAAAACATACCGCCAAGGCAACAAAGCGACAAGCGACAGCCAAGAAACCTTAAGGATTTAGAGAAGATCTGTAAAGAAGAGTGGACCAAATCCCTCCTGAGATGCGTGCAAACCTGGTAACCAACTACAAGAAACGTCTTAACTCTGTCCCTGCCAACAAGGTTTCTATCCAAGTACTAAGTCATGTTTTGCTTGGGGATCAGATACTTATTTTACTCACTACAACTACAACAATTTAAAACATTTACATCATCATTTATTTAATCGTGTTTTTTTCTGGATTTTTGGTTGATATTCTGTCTCTATCATTTAAAATACACCTATGATAAAAATTATAGACCCCTTCAAATCTGCAGGGAATCAAATAATTATTTTCCCCACTGTGTGTAATATATATATATATATATATATATATATATATATATATATATATATATAATTTTTTTTTTAATACTTTTGAAAACAAAAGCAGACGTTTTCCATTAATGACAGCTGGTTTTTATCTGATGTTCAGGCCTCCTGGAGAAGCTGGGTGAGATGAATGCGGTTCTGGAGGGTATACAGAAGTCTCTGGACCTGTACTTGGAGACAAAGCGTCAAATCTTCCCACGATTCTACTTCCTGTCCAATGACGATCTGCTGGAGATCCTTGGACAGTCCCGGAACCCAGAGGCCGTTCAACCACATCTCAAGAAATGCTTTGACAATATCAAATCACTCAAGATCCAGAAGGTAATAGCCCAGTACATGATGAGCTGTAAAAAGCACCTGTACTGTAATCATAAGCATAATGCTATAAGGGGAGCAGTAGGTAAAGTATATGCTATACTCCATCCTTCCAGCAATGAAGGCCTTAGGCATCAACTTAAAGGTTAGTCCACCTTTTTTACAATGCTCAATGCTAAAACGATTAATGTGCCTTTCATCAGACAAGTAAACTGCATAAAGGGTCCAGCTGTTCTTTGCTGTGATGTGATCATTTAATAAAACATTTGACCCTTTATGTTTAATATCTTTTTATTAAGTATTTGCAGAAAATACAGGTTTGCAATAGGAAAACAGGTTGTAACTGAACAAATGTGTCCGGATTCGGACATCTATATTATGGTAAGCTACAAGCAATGTAGAACAGAATAATAAAGAAAATAAAATGTTTTCAATTTCAAAAAGTGGTTACAAAAAAACAGTGGCGGACGGTCCATTAGGGCCCCCGATCCATGTGCCCGGCAGGGCGCGGGACGCATGTATTCCAAGGGTTTTTTTTTTTAGAAGCACATGATTAGAGCCTCAGCCTGGCTGAAAAAAAAGGGTGGTCTTGGGGCGCAGAGCCCCGTACTCCGAGCCCACCCACTTGTGTCATGTATGCGGCGGTGGTTAGAGCAGAGAGGAGGAGTAGAGGAGTGGAGGAGGAGGAGGAAGCGGGGGAAGCTGGCAGCAGCCAATGAGTGTACAGTCTCTGGCGGTGACGTGCAGAGGCAGAGTTGCCATGCAGCCTGGGCTGGGAGAAGAAAGATGACGATTTCTGTTGTTGGAGCATGGCCTGGCTCTGTCCACCTGGCTGCTCTCCTACTGCTTCGTCCATCTGCTGTGCCAAGAAGGAGGGGAAGCCGCGATTGTGGATGGGGTAAGTGTGGACCCGGCGGTGGAGGGGGAGCACCAGCAACCACTGCAAGAAACAGATACCCAGTAGGGTTCATGCCTACAGGTTAACATAAGCCACTGGACTACACTGAAAATTATAAGGGGGAAAAAAAGGCAAACCCACTAGTAATATCCGTTTTAGCCAGAGACACGATATCTGGGTTAGCAGGCAACACAATGATGCTAGCTTACAATTAACTGGTATAAAAACAATAGTGTAAATTATAATGTAAAGAAGAAAATGAAGAGAAACATAGAAAGGAGAAAGATGGGGAGAAGGAGAGGGGGAAGGAAGGGGTGGGGGGTGATACCATGGGGAGGTCCTGGTTAAAAATTGAAACCTCAGATGTTGTTAGAGATAAAGAAGTCAGAGGAATATCTGAAATGAGACCATACTGTCCACATAAGTTTATGTGAGTCAGATTTATCCTCATCCCATGCGACCATACGTTCTATGAGCTCAATCTTGTCCAATTCACAAGTCCATCCAGCCATACATTTGACCCTTTATGGAGTTCCCTGGTGTGCTAGTGACATATCCTTTGTTCTGAGTCATTACAGTCTCCAGCAGTTGGTCACTTCAGTACCCACTTACTCTGCAGCCTCTTAAAGGAACATGTGTCTTGGGAATATTGTTCGGCTTTCCACAGAAAAGCAATGGCAAGAGGAATGCAGAGGCTGCCACCCTCTCCCCTCTGTATTCCTCTTGCTGTTGCTTGTCTGTGGAAAGTACTCAGAGCCAAGATCAGCTATCATTACAAAACAGCCATCTCTTTCCTAGCTGTTGTCAGATCGACTGTTGCAGATGCAGAGGGGGCAGGTCAGACCTCATAACTAGACTTATGAAGCTACTTAGCTACATGGGATAAAGTACTATGTGTACTTTGTCTAATAGGAGACAGAACAGTAAAAAAAATGGAGATCTTCTTTAATAGGAAGGAATGCAAAAATGTAGCAATATATTAGAGAATTTATGAATTGAGTACTTACATCTGTGAAGTTGCAAAATGTCCAAACAGCGAACGAACCATCAATGGAAAGAACTTGCTGAGGATATTGCTATCTCCATGTAAAAACTGGCCACATGCAATGCTCATTGGGTTATTCTGGAAAATGCCACACAGTATTGTAATTGGATACCAATTGGATGCCGCCACAATTGGAAGTGAGATCAGCAGAGGTGTCTTTGTAGGAAGGGGATCTTACCAGACCAGAGCAACAGTCAGAGGACAAATTCAAGACATAAGCCAAGGTCAGTAACCAGAGATCAGGATAACGCAGAGTCAGGAGGCAAGCTGGGTCAAACACGATACCAAGATGCAGGTCCGGTCATGAGTCACAGGAGCTGATGACAACTCAGCAATTTTTCTTAGTTTTGCTATGCTTCAACCAGAACATTAGCGAACATGCGCACATGCACGAACAGTCTTGACTCTATGCAGTGGACTACAAATTGCAGTATGCGCATGTGCAAATCTTCAGGCTCACCCATGCACTCAATATTTCTGAAAGGAAGCAACCACTTCTGCAGAAATCAGAGGGTCGGAGGTAACCTGAAGTCTGACACTTTCTGACCTGTTAACCTCATGACCTCACACATGGTTTCTCATCTGCTGTATATGGATTGTGTGAGATCAGTAATTGATAGGACTGCATTGGTCAGACCTCAGCCGAATCTTTAATAATTAAGACTGTACAGTTCTAACAACTGAAGTCTGAGTATTCTGATTGTTTCATTTACCTGTACTTATTGGTGACACAACCCAATTGGTTCTCTTAATCTGAATATATTTTCATTTCCTGTTAAATCACCAGGCTGGCAACAAATATGAAGGTGCAGGGATGTTCTCTGCAGAGGGCGAGTATGTGGAATTTACACACCCTGTCCTCTTAGAGGGTCCCGTGGAAGTAAGTTTGTTTTACAGTCAATATGATAAGTTAAGAAACAAGAGGGTCTCTTTTGATGCGACATCAAAATGCAGATGAGACTTGTTTGTGTGCGTGCATGTGTGTTGGGGGGGGGATGTAAAATATATGCAATATAAAAATAAGCATGCAGATGCTGCTGTAGCCTGAAGGTGGCAGTGTTTGTTCAGTACTGTAATTGTTACATACAACTGAAGTATTACAAAAATGTAAAACATTATTAAAAAAAAAGAGCAAATTTTTCAGCCGATAAAAAATTGTGTACCAGATAAGAACCTTATATGTCAATAAGGGAAAAGATATTTTAAATATATATATATATATATATATATATATTAGCTTCAAAACTTTTCCAAACTTTTATATATTTAACAGAGTTAAAAAAAAAGTGTGGAAACTTTTTGAAGAACTCTCGTGGGTGTGTGGGTGTGTGTATATATATATGTGTGTATATATATATATATATATATATATATATATATATGTATATATATATTTAATATGTGTGCGTGTATGTGTGTGTATATATATATATATATATATATATATATATATATATATATATATATATATATATATATATATATATATATTCTGTATTTATCAGTGTGTTTATATACTTCTGTCATATAATTACTGTCAAGCAATGCATGCTGTTGCTGCTAAATTTGACTTGGACAACCCTGTATAATGACTGCATTCTTCCTGTAGGCCTGGCTTTGCGACATTGAGAGAACCATGCGCTGGACGCTGAAGGAGCTTCTCAGAAACTGTCGCCTGGCGCTAAAGAAGATGAGCAACAAACGGGACAAGTGGGTGAAGGAGTGGGCAGGGCAGGTAGGTGAAAAACAACACCTCATATTAAACTTTGGCAGTTGTCATTCATTCATTCAGAGCAAGCCATAATTACTAAGAGCTGTGTTATTTGGATCGTGACGTCATTAACAGCAGAATGATAAAAATGACTTGTGAGTCATTCCGAGCGAACCATAGCAACCAATCAGAAATCAGCAGTCTAATGGTGGTCATTTGTATCAGCATTTGCAAACAATGCAACCAACAGGAGCTCATACTCATTTATTGGGGCTGTAAGTCATACTTTGCCATAAACCCTCTTTTGTATATTAAAGGGGTTTGTAAACCCTTTTTTTTTTTTTTTTAATTAAAATAGCAAACATTTTATACTTACCTGTTCTTGGCAATCGTTAGCCCCAATCCTCTTCTTCTGGGGTGCCCCGTCAGCGCCTCAGGCCCCTCCTCTTCATTGGGTGACCACACGTAAAACCACTGTCCCTGGGGGGCACCCTGTGTGGGCTCGCTCCCGAGTCCCACTGCTGCCTCCATTGACACAGACAGCGGGACTCGGCCCTGCCCCCTGCTCCCGTGTCACTGGATTTGATTGACAGCAGCGGGAACCAAACTGTCCAATGAGAAAAGAGACGGTGGCTGGAGCCACTGCGCTTGTGCACATCGCTCGATCAGATCATATTGGACTCAGGGAAGAAAAAGGGGGGTCTGGGGGGAGCTGCAGCACAGAAGGCTTTTCACCTTAATACATTCTAAACCTTGTGGCTGTACAACCACTTTAAGCTTCCATATGAGTGCATCGACCTCTTTCACCAACAATCTGCATAACTACATTTCCCCAGCATGTTGCTCAATACTGAAGGTATGTAAATAAGCGTCCTCCCTTTAAATGCCACTGGCCAACAATTTGCTTAGTTGATGGGCATATTAGTAATTCTCAGTCATGCGATAACAATGTTAAATATGCAGGATGCAGGTTTCATTGACAAAATTAACATTAAATGTTTAATACTGTAACTGTTAGATACAACTGCAGTATTAAAAAAATGCATAAATTAAAAATTGAAAAGAAAAACATTTTCTACATTATCTGTCTGCCTTCCCTGCAGATGCTGATCACTGCCAGCCAGATCCAGTGGACCACAGATGTCACCAAATCTCTAGTGACTGCTAAAGAACGTGCAGACAAAAAGTTTCTGAAGATAATGAAAAAGAAGCAGGTTTGTTGTGATTGTTTGTGTTGTATTATGTGATTTACATTATGATATTAAAGATGTCTCTGTCCCTGCCTTCACACAATACCATTGCAATTTTAGGTCTCTATGTTGCATAAATATTCTGACGCCATTCGAGGAAACCTTACAAAAATTCTGCGCCTCAAACTGGTGGCACTTGTGACGGTTGAGGTTCATGCCAGAGATGTCATTGATAAGATGCTGAAGAGTGGATGCACTGATGTGGCTTCCTTTGAGTGGCTGAGTCAATTGCGCCTTTACTGGGATAAGGTGATGTCCCTTGTCTGATCTCCTGATCCTACCGGCTAAAGGTAGAAAAGGCCTTAAACAGAAGGGAGCTATGAGTCTGTTCTCCTGCAGGGTGATACAGACAGAAGGGGGCTATGAGTCTGTCCTCCTCCTGCAGGGTGATACAGACAGAAGGGAGCTATGAGTCTGTCCTCCTCCTGCAGGGTGATACAGACAGAAGGGGGGTATGAGTCTGTCCTCCTCCTGCAGGGTGATACAGACAGAAGGGAGCTATGAGTCTGTCCTCCTCCTGCCGGGTGATACAGACAGAAGGGAGCTATGAGTCTGTCCTCCTCCTGCCGGGTGATACAGACAGAAGGGGGCTATGAGTCTGTCCTCCTCCTGCAGGGTGATAAAGACAGAAGGGAGCTATGAGTCTGTCCTCCTCCTGCGGGGTGATACAGACAGAAGGGAGCTATGAGTCTGTCCTCCTCCTGCGGGGTGATACAGACAGAAGGGAGCTATGAGTCTGTCCTCCTCCTGCAGGGTGATACAGACAGAAGGGGGCTATGAGTCTGTCCTCCTCCTGCATGGTGATACAGACAGAAGGGGGCTATGAGTCTGTCCTCCTCCTGCAGGGTGATACAGACAGAAGGGAGCTATGAGTCTGTCCTCCTCCTGCAGGGTGATACAGACAGAAGGGAGCTATGAGTCTGTCCTCCTCCTGCGGGGTGATACAGACAGAAGGGGGCTATGAGTCTGTCCTCCTCCTGCGGGGTGATACAGACAGAAGGGGGCTATGAGTCTGTTCTCCTCCTGCAGGGTGACACAGACAGAAGGGAGCTATGAGTCCTCCTCCTGCAGGGTGATACAGACAGGAATAATATAAATATAATTATTTCTTTTTGCAGGATGTTGATGACTGCATTATTAGACAGACAAACACTCATTTCCGGTATGGGTATGAATATTTGGGAAATTCAGGACGTCTTGTGATCACACCCCTCACTGACAGGTAATACCCCTTATATCATTATCTGGGTAATTATGGTATATTGTAAATAGGGTGGGTTGTTGAAGATCGCAAATACAAGTGTAGCGCAAAGCTCTCCTCCAGTCCATAGTCTCTCAGGTTCAGGCCTGTCGCCGCTCATTGCTATGCAGACATTTAAGAATGGGCACACACTGATGACATCACACCATAAATATTATAGTCTGCCTGACTGGTTTGCCAACAGACCCTGCCTATGGCCACACCTCTCTGACGTGTTTCACTTCTATTGGTCTTAATTCTGGAGGGTGATTTAGCCCAATAGGAATTAAATGAGTCAGTGAGTTTGGCCATAGGTGCAGACTGTTAGCAAACCAGCCAGGTGGAATAAAATATTCATGATGTGAGGTCAGTGTGTGGCCTGGTCTAGAAGCATGAAGAGTGGGTTGTTGGGTTTATCATATAGGATGGTGACACCAATATTATCTTTGTGATGTTGATCCATGGATTTCACTTTGTCCTTACACTTTAGATGTTACATGACTCTCACTACCGCCCTGCACCTCCACCGTGGAGGCTCGCCAAAGGGCCCAGCCGGTACTGGAAAGACTGAGACGGTAAAGGACCTGGGAAAGGCTCTGGGGATGTATGTGATTGTTGTAAACTGCTCAGAAGGACTGGATTATAAATCTATGGCAAGAATGTACTCCGGCTTGGCTCAGGTAAGGAAATCTGTGATGTTATTACACAATTAAAATATAAGCCTCTGCAACACATGTACCTATCTGCAAGAGGTTGGGGATTCATTGAAACAGTAGTTCCATTTTTACCCCAAACCCATCCCTATCCATATCCCAGACCACCCAACCATTATGTTGACAAGAACAGGTAAGCTTACCTAGAGAAAATATTACCATGGAAAAAGTCATGGTTGTGTTACCAGATCTACGTACTCCATGCAAACATTACTGGGGGGGCGGGGCAACTCTTACATGCTGGAGCTGACATTCAGTCACTAGAAATCACAAGGCTTTAAATCAAGATAATGTTTCCAAAAATGAGGGTTCAATGGGTGTTTTTATAACCAATCTACAGTTCCCAGCTTCTGCTTTAAAGCAGGGGTCACCAAACTTTCTAAACAAAGGGCCAGTTCAGACTTTAGGGAGGCCAGACTATGCCCACTGATACTGAACAATGCCCCATATTTGGTAATAGGGGTGAAATAGCATCCTGTTGTTGGTGTAAGTGGGGGGAATAGTGCCCCATCTTTGGTATTAGGGAGAGAAATAGTGCTCCATCGTTGGTGTCAGTGGGAGCAATAGTGCCCCATCTTTAGTTTTAGGGGCAGAAATAGTGCCCCATCATTGGTGTCAGTGAGGGGAATAGTGCCCCATCTTTGGTATTATGGGGAGAAATAGGGCCCCATCTTTGGTATTAGGGGGAGAAATAGTGCCCCATCATAGATTGCCCAGTGCTTTACAACATGAGGGCAGACAGTAAAGTTACAATACAATTTAATACAGGAGGAATCAGAGGGCCCTGCTCGTTAGAGCTTACAATATAGAAGGGAGGGTCAAGTGAAACAGAAGGTAATAACTGTGGGGGATGAACTGATGGAGAAAATGAAAATGCATTTGTTAGGTGTGGGTAGGATAGGCTTTTTTGAAAAGGAGGGTTTTCAGGGATCGTCTAAAAGCTAATAGAGTAGGAGATAATCAGACAGGTTGGGGTAAGGAGTTCCATAGGATTGAAGAGGCCTTAGAAAACTCCTGAAGGCGAGCAACGGAGGAGGTGATGAGGGAGCTAGAGAGCAGGAGGTCTTGAGGGGAACGAAGAGAATGATTAGGTTGGTATTTTGAGACTAGGCTAGTGATGTAGCTGGGGGCTAAATTTATAAGTTATTGTTATTAGCAGCATTCATGATGAATTGAAGGGGGCATAGCCTATGTAGAGATAAGCCAATGAGTGGGGAGTTGCAGTAGTCGAGGCGACAGATGACCAGGGAGTGAATTAAAAGCTTTGTTGTGTTGTTGGTTGGAAAGGGGCGTATTTTGGAGATGTTGCGGAGGTTGAGGCGGTAGGATTGGGCCATGGGGCTTAAAGGAGAGTTCAGAGTCCAGGACTACACCTAGGTCCTTAGCATGCGGGGATGGGCTGATAGTTATGCCATCGATTTTGACAAAGAGATCAGGGGAAGGTGTCCGTGGTGGAGGAAAAATTATAAGTTCAGTTTTGGATAGATTGAGCTGGAGGAAGTGGTGTGACATCCAGACTGATATATCTGTTAGTAAATTAGTGATATGTGAGGAGACTGAGGGAGTGAGCTGAGGGTTAGAGAAATAGATTTGGGTGTCGTTGGCATAGAGATGATATTTGAAGCCATGGGAGGCTATCAGCTGACCCAGGGAGGAGGTGTAGATTGAAAATAGGAGAGGCCCAAGAACAGAACCTTGGGGGACCCCAATAGAGAAAGGAAGAGAAGAGGAGGAAGGAGAGTTTTAAGTAACCCTAAAGGTGCAGTTGGATAAGTAGGAAGAGAACCAGCGAAGAGTACAGTCACGGAGACCAACGGCGTGGAGTTTTTGGAGGAGGGAGTAGTCAACCGTATCAAAGGCAGCAGAAAGGTCGAAGAGTAGGTGTACCGAATAGTGTCCATTGGGTTTGGCCGTTAGTAGATTGTTAGTTTTAGGAACGCAGTTTCTGTGGAGTGTTGAGGAGGAAATCCAGACTGAAGGGGATCAAGAAGGCTATTCTTGGAAAGGTGGTTGCTCAGTCGGTTGTAGACCAGACGTTCAAAGAGTTTGGATAGAAAAGGGGGCAAAGAGATGGGGCCTAGGTTGTTAAAATTGATTGGATCCAGTGAAGGCTTTTTAAGTATGGGGCTGAATAGTACCTGTTTTAGAGAGTTGGAGAAGATGCCAGAAGTGAGGGAGGGATTGAAGATGTGGGTTAAAGAGTGTAAAATTGAGTCAGAGGGTAGCATTTGCAAGGGAACAGAATCCAGAGGGCAGGTAGTTAATTGGACATTAGCAAGTAGTTTAGCAACCTCGTCTATAGCGGTGGGGTTGAATGAGGGAAGTAATGTTTGTACCTGTGGGCATGAAGTGTAAAGCGTGGAAGGTATACCAGTGGGTATGTCGGTAGATGTCGTGGGAGGAATTATGCTCTATCATAGGTGTTAGTGGGGCGAATTATGCACCATATTTGGTTTAATTGGGAAAAATAGTGCCCCATTATTGGTGTCAGTGGGAGGAATAATACCCCGTCATTGGTATCAGTGGGAAGAATTATGCTCCATCAATGGTATCAGTGGGCGGAGTAGTGTGCCATCATTGATATCAGTGGTGTCAGTGGCAGGAACTATGCCCCATTGTTGGTGTCAGTGGCAGGAGTAATGTCTCATGGGCTGGATAAAGGCAAACAAGGGGCCACATCCTGCCCCCAGGCTGCAGTCTGGAGACAACTGCTTTAAAGACTTGGAGAGTTGGCGAGTGGCTGATGTCAAGTTCCAAGTCGTTCTATAGAAATGGATCAACACAAGTGATGTCAATGAGACAGAAGACTCCAAATGATTAAAGAGGGGTCTCAGGAGGGCTTTGTAGGTGGGGAAAAGGACTGTGATGTACCTTTACAATGAATAATTTTAACAGACTAGACTGGGAAAAGTCTAAATCAGTAGTGGTCAACGTAAGAGGTATAAAAGACCTCAGCTACAGCCCCTGATATCACCTAGGGACCTCACATAATATTCATTATATGTAATGCTTCAGAAGACTTTCAGAGAGAGCAGACATATTACAGGAGTTGATCGGTGAATGGGGACATACTGTAGAAGTAAATAGAGGCTGAGGGTATGCCTCAGGAGACAGTCCAAGATAGGAACATGACACATGAGACTGTTAGAGCTCACTGTCATTGTAGCCCCTTTACAAAACCCCTGACTGCTGGCGTCTAAGGACTGCACAACAAGTGCCAAAAAGGCACATGGAGTTGGGCACTAGGAGTCTAAATAGTATGGAACATACTGCCCTGTTAATGGGTAGTGGCAGATTACAGAAGAGGGTGTTTTGGTTCAGTCCACTGTCATTGACCTTCTACTTTCTCTGGCCATGGATCATTTCCATCTTTTTCTGCTCTAGACCGGAGCCTGGGGCTGCTTTGATGAATTTAACCGAATCAACATTGAAGTGCTGTCCGTGGTGGCCCAACAAATCCTGTCCATCCTTTCTGCTCTTTCTGCCAACCTGACCCGGTTTGTCTTTGAGGGCCGAGACATCAGCTTGGTGTGGTCATGCGGTATCTTCATCACCATGAATCCAGGTAAGATCCCCCTTTTTAGGATACTAAACACAAACTGTTTAATTTACATTGTCCCTTCTAATTTTGTACAGTGAGGGAAAAAAGTATTTGATACCCTGCTGATTTTGTAAGTTTTCCCACTGACAAAGAAATGATCAGTCTATAATTTTAATGGTAGGTTTACTTTAACACTGAGAGACAGAATAACAACAACAAAAAATCCAGAAAAACGCATTTCAAAAAAGTTATAAATTGATTTGCATTTTAATGAGTGAAATAAGTATTTGACCCCTTCGCAAGACTTGACTTAGTACTTGGTGGCAAAACCCTTGTTGGCAATCACAGAGGTCAGATGTTTCTTGTAGTTGGCCACCACGTTTGCACACATCTCAGGAGGGATTTTGTCCCACTCCTCCTTGCAGATCCTCTCCAAGTCATTAAGATTTTGAGGCTGACGTTTGGTAACTCAAACCTTCAGCTCCCTCCACATATTTTCTATGGGATTAAGGTCTGAAGCCTGGCTAGGCCACTCCACGACCTTAATGTGCTTCTTCTTGAGCCACTCCTTTGTTGCCTTGGCTGTGTGTTTTGGGTCATTGTCATGCTGGAATACCCATGCACCACCCATTTTTAATGCCCTGGCTGAGGGAAGGAGGTTCTCACCCAAGATTTGATGGTACATGGCCCCATCCATCGTCCCTTTGATGCGGTGAAGTTGTCCTGTCCCCTTAGCAGAAAAACACCCCCAAAGCATAATGTTTCCACCTTCATGTTTGACGGTGAGGATGGTGTTCTTGGGTCATAGGGCAGCATTCCTCCTCCTCCTCTAAACACGGCGAGTTGAGTTGATGCCAAAAAGCTTGATTTTTGGTCTCATCTGACCACAACACTTTCACACAGTTCTCCCCTGAATCATTCAGATGTTCATTAGCAAACTTCAGATGGGCCTGTACATGTGCTTTCTTGAGCAGGGGGATCTTGAGGGCACTGCAGGATTTCAGTGTTTTCTTGGTGACTATGGTCCCAGCTGCCTTGAGATCATTGACAAGATTCTCCCATGTAGTTCTGGGCTGATTTCTCACCGTTCCCATGATCATTTAAACTTCACAAGGTGAGATCTTGCATAGAGCCCCAGATCAAGGGAGATTGACAATTATTTTGTGTTTCTTTCGTTTGCAAATAATCGCGCTAACTGTTGTCACCCTCTCACCAAGCTGTTTGGCGATGGTCTTGTAGCCCATTCCAGCCTTGTGTAGGTCTGCAATCTTGTCCCTGACATCCTTGGACAGCTCTTTTGTCTTGGCCATGGTGGAGAGATTGGAATCTGAGATTGGAATCAATCTAATCTGATTGATTGCTTCTGTGGACAGGTGTCTTTTATACAGGTAACAAGCTATGTTTAGGAGCACTCCTTTTAAGAGAGTGCTCCTAATCTCAGCTCGTTACCTGTATAGAAGACACCTGAGAGCCAGAAATCTTGTTGATTGATAGGGGATCAAATACCCAATTCACTAATTGAAATGCAAATTAATTTATAACTTTTTTGAAATGCATTTTTCTGGTTATTTTTGTTGTTATTCTGTCTCTCAGTGTTAAAATAAACCTACCATTAAATTATAGACTGATCATTTCTTTGTCAGTGGCAAACGTACAAAATCAGCAGGGGATCAAATACCTTTTTCCATCACTGTATATGGATGATGGCACTGTAATTATTTTAATTAAAAAGAACATCTAAGTACCTTTTTCCTAATTTATATACAGCTGTCACATGACCCAGCTCTCTCCCAGCCTGTCTGCAGGGAAACATAAGTAGAAGGAGCTTCTTGTCCTCTAATGCTGGTCACAAGTTCCCAAAAAAATACAGCCTTTGGAATACAGAGTAAAAATTAACAATTAATATCAATAAACAGTTTTAAATTGTCATACAAATATATATTTGAAATCCAATCTTTATTATTTTTGGCAATATAATGATGTGGGCAGATTTCTGCCAGCCACAGGCTGTGTCACACCCCTCCAGCCTGTGTCTTAGAATAACAGGGAGGTGAAGCCTCCATCAATCTACATGTAATCCCACTGCCCCTATTGTGTTTAGCTGGTTAGCGGGCATGGAGAAGGAGGGAGGTTGTGGGCTGTCTTTTACCACTGTGCATACACCCACATCTGTGACTCCATAGTCATATGGGCTGTTCAGATGTGATAGTGAGGAAATGCTCAGCATAGAAACTCACTGAAAACTGATCATACACAGAGCTGCCAACACTGCTCTGCAAAATCCCTAGCTGAATTGGGGACATGAACAGAAGGTGCAGATAGAGAGCAGCAGGATCAACCAGGTATTTTGCAGAATACAGAAAACCCATAGTTACTGAGTGAGTATGAACAGCATGGAATACACCATTTATTGATAGTTTTTTTATGATATGGGTTTAGTGACACTTTAGTTAAACATATCATGTAAGATATGGGCATAAACCCAAAATATTAAAGTAGATCTAAACCCAACCACTAAAATCATACATAATCTCTAAACCCGCAGTGATATATTGGATTGTCAGAGACTAGTATCATGCTACAACTATAGCTGAAGCCTGGAGATATTCTTCAGAAGAATGTAAGAGACTAGGGAAATGTATGACACTGCTAGAGATCACTGACATTACAGCTCCTCTACAAGTCAATGCTCGTGCTACTGGCTGCTTGGACCCGAGGACAACACAATAAGTCCCAAAGAGCCTTATGTTGAGCACTAGGTTCTAAACTGTGAGTTTATTTTAAAAGTCATTTTCAATTCTCCTAAATCTTCAGCTTTCATTACAATAAAGTGGTTGTACAGGCACAAGTTTTTCTACCTTCATACATTCTATGAGTTTTTATGACACATTTTTGGGGCTAAATCTCAAACTGACTGTTTATACCAATTTATTCTTGAGCCCACGTAACATGATGACACCTCATTTGCACTTATGCTCCATTGACCTGGAACTCCCCTGGAATTTATCTCATGTTCCTCTATCACTGACCCATTCTTCTGGTCACAGGTTATGCAGGCCGTACTGAGCTCCCAGATAATCTCAAGTCCATGTTCAGACCCATCTCCATGGTAGTACCAGACTCCACACTGATCGCAGAGATTATTCTATTCGGAGAAGGCTTCAGCAACTGCAAGGTACCCGATGTGTGTTGTGTGGTGTGAAAAAATAGCAGTCACATTTCTGTAGGACCCTCCAGCAATCAGTCTCTCATGTTCTCTTTTAGCTGCTGGCTAAGAAGGTCTACACCTTATATTCCCTGGCTGTTCAGCAACTTTCCAAGCAAGACCACTACGACTTCGGCTTACGAGCTTTGACGTCCCTGCTAAGATATGCTGGACGTAAACGCCGACTGCGTCCAGATCTGTCCGATGAGGAGGTGAGAGGGAAGCCAATGTGTATGTGGTATCTAAAGCTGCAAGATCATTTTAGAACTAGTTCTTGGATATTTAAGCTGAATTCCAGGAATTTAACTACTTTGTAAAAGCAGCAGGCTTACCATGAGTTAAGTCTAACAAGGTGCCTGCTGCCTCTAGACTTATCTGTATTATTCACATCTGACAGGTTTATTGTGCTCCAGGAAGATAACTTCAGGAGCTCCAATGCTACTCACTGTGGTCTCTGTTCTTTCAATAGCAGATTTCCTGGAGCTACTATGCCTTCCCCTCCTCTCTTTATGCCCATTTACAGAAGCCTTTGTATTATGTGAACTCATTTACAAAATACAAAGGCTTCTGTGAATGGGCAGCAGAGGGGAGGGGCGGGCATAGCTGCTGTGTGTGCTTCTCTCTTCTCAGAGTGGAGGTGTGTGTCCTCCAGAAGAATAAGTAATAGAGATAAGTCCCAAGGGTGACATGCATTTAATTGGACTTAACTCATGGGGTGCCTGCACTTTTTACAAAGTTTCTGAATTACTGCAATTCTGCTTTAAACCTAAAAAAATGAGTAAAAGTGAAAAAAGTGTGATTTATTATCTGCAGACAGCTATTACTGACTAATGGGGATACTTTTTTATTTACAATTAATTGATCCATTAATTGGTAAACATATTTCCATCCCAAGAAAATTACAAAAAAAAAAAACAGCTTTTACTGCAATACTCACCGTCATTTTGGAAACTGTCATAAGCAGTATTTTTTCCTGCCACGAGATGTCCCCAGTCTGGGTTGAATGGCAAGCCAGCATCAATCAATCCACTTCTTCTGAGCCCAAGCTATCATGGATTACCCACCACCACAGAAGAAGAAGGACATGTGACATTATTGGAATGTCTATATTATATTATATATATATATATATCTATATATCTATAGATATATATAGATCTATATATATATATATATAAATATATATATAGATCTATATATATCTATATATATATATAGATATATATATATCTATATATATATATAGATATATATATATCTATATATATAGTCATGGCCGAAATTGTTGGCACCCCAGAAATTTTTCCAGAAAATCAAGTATTTCTCACAGAAAAGTATTGCAGTAACACACGTTTTGCTATACACATGTTTATTCCCTTTGTGTGTATTGGAACAAAACAAAAAAAGGGAGGAAAAAAAGCAAATTGGACATAATATCACACAAAATTCCAAAAATGGGCTGGTCAAAATTCGTGGCACCCTTTTTAAAATTGTGGATAAATAAGATTGTTTCAAGCATGTGATGCTCCTTTAAACTCACCTGGGGCAAGTAACAGGTGTGGGCAATATAAAAATCACACCTGAAAGCAGATAAAAAGGAGAGAAGTTCACTTAGTCTTTGCATTGTGTGTCTGTGTGTGCCACACTAAGCATGGACAACAGAAAGAGGAGAAGAGAACTGTCTGAGGACTTGAGAACCAAAATTGTGGAAAAATATCAACAATCTCAAGGTTACAAGTCCATCTCCAGAGATCTAGATTTGAATTTGTGCACAGTGCGCAACATTATCAAGAAGTTTGCAACCCATGGCACTGTAGCTAATCTCTCTGGGCGTGGACGGAAGAGAAAAATTGATAGAAAGGTTGCAATGCAAGATAGTCCGGATGGTGGATAAGCAGCCCCAAACAAGTTCCAAAGACATACAAGCTGTCCTGCAGGCTCAGGGAGCATCAGTGTCAGCGCAAACTATCCGTCGACATTTAAATGAAATGAAACGCTATGGCAGGAGATCCAGGAGGACCCCACTACTGACACAGAGACATAAAAAAGCAAGACTACAGTTTGCCAAAATGTACTTGAGTAAGCCAAAATCCTTCTGGGAAAACGTCTTGTGGACAGATGAGACCAAGATAGAGCTTTTTGGTAAAGCACATCATTCTACTGTTTATCTAAAATGGAATGAGGCCTACAAAGAAAAGAACACAGTACCTACACAGTACCTACAGTGAATTATGGTGGAGGTTCAATGATGCTTCGAGGTTGTTTTGCTGCCTCTGGCACTGGGTTCCCTTGAATGTGTGCAAGGCATCGTGAAATCTGAGGATTACCAAAGGATTTTGGGTCGTACTGTAGAGCCCAGTGTCAGAAAGCTGGGTTTGCGTCCGAGATCTTGGGTCTTCCAGCAGGACAATGACCCCAAACACGTCAAAAAGTACCCAGAAATGGATGGCAACAATGCGCTGGAGAGTTCTAAAGTGGCCAGCAATGAGTCCAGATCTAAATCCCATTGAACACCTGTGGAGAGATCTTAAAATTGCTATTGGGAAAAGGTCCCCTTCCAATAAGAGAGACCTGGAGCAGTTTGCAAAGGAAGAGTGGTCCAAAATTCTGGGTAAGAGGTGTAAGAAGCTTATTGATGGTTATAGGAAGCGACTGATTTCAGTTATTTTTTCCAAAGAGTGTGCAACCAAATATTAAGTTAAGGGTGCCAAGAATTTTGACCAGCCCATTTTTTGGAGTTTTGTGTGACATTATGTCCAATTAGCTTTTTTTCCTCCCTTTTTTTGTTTTGTTCCAATACACACAAAGGGAATAAACACGTGTATAGCAAAACATGTGTTTTCTGTGAGAAATACTTGATTTTCTGGAAACATTTCTGGGGTGCCAACAATTTCGGCCATGACTGTGTATATATATATATATATATATATATATATATATATACAGTATGTAGTATATTGTTGTTATTATTATACATTATTTATATAGTGCCAATATGCCAATAGTTGCAGAGTAGACATGTGCAGAACGGAAACATTTGTTTCCTTTTGGATAGATTTGTTATGTTACTAATGTCGTTGATTTGTTTTTGGAATTCATTTATTTTGTTTCGTTTATTAATTTTCTTACGAATGCCAAATTTTCATAATGATTCTAGTACTGATTGGTCAAAAAATGATCGATCAATTTTAATTCTGCCCGGGCAGAGTCACCCGATGACGTCAGCTGGTGACCCTGCCCCCTCGCAATGTTGTCAACCCATGCCCCGGTCGGTAACATCATAAGGGGCGATCTGCTTAATTATCAGCAAAAGAGGCATCTCCTGGAGCTATTAACGCCCACAATTACCTTCCAATGGAGTGGCTCACCAGCGGGAATGACCCTGCAGCGACATCCGATTAGCAGGGCAATGGCAAAGTGGCTGAAGGACATCGGAGCGGTGCCGCACCCTGGGCCTCAAGATGGCGCCAACCCACTGCCACCACGCTCCCTGACTAAAGACTGGGGCAGAGATGCTGCGGAGCAGCTGGAACGCTTTGCCTGGAGTGCAGCTCCGGTTCTCTACGCATCTACCGATTCTACCAGTGGGATGTCACCCCCGGCAACATCAGGAACGTTGGACACTGAGAGACTGAGGGCTGCTATACCATGTGAGGTAACAGAGGGGGGATGGTGTGGTTGAATGGCCGGAGGCTGGAGGAGGGTTAAGGAGGAATGACCCTGCTCTCAGCCAGCTCTCTCTACCTAGCCACACAGAGGAGCCGACACTCAAGCATGTGTTTATGACTGTGCAGAACTGTAATCACACACAGGCTTCCCAGTCTATTCAGTTTCACCATCTTAGGGAGGATGTCACTATCATGCGCCATGATATGCAGAAAGTGCGGGAGCGCACCTCTGCTCTGGAGGACCGGGTGAACAATGTAGAGAATGAGATGGGCCCCCTTCAGCGACATCTCAAAGTAGCCGGTCTGAAAACGAACCATCACGCTAATCGCATTGATGATCTCGAAAACAGACTCAGGAGAAACAACCTGCGTATCCTGAGCCTTCCTGAGCGCATGGAAGGAAGGAATCCTACTTTTTATCAAGCAAGCATCCTACTGAGTTTATTATGTTGCTGGATTTATTTGATAAGCAAAATTTTACTCCCTTCTTTGCGTTGGAAAGGGCGCACAGAATCCCTGCTAGACCCCTGCCCCCCGGGCAACTTGCCACGTCCGTTTATACAAAAAATGCCCCACTATAGAGACAGAGACAAGATTCTTTCCTGAGCCCGCACCATGGGTAATGTTGATGTGAAACGGCTCCAAAGTCTCTTTCTTCCTGGATTACTCTGTTCAAGTCCAAAAACAAAGAGCTCAGTTCCCGGGTGTTAAAAGGCGCCTTCGCAATCTTCAGTTCCAATACGCCATGCTCTACCCTGCTAAGCTCCGAATCGTTGCTAGGGGGGAAACACTGTTCTTTGAAAATCCTAAGGTGGCTGCCTCCTGCCGCGACAGGAATGAACAACACTTACCTCCTCCTCCCCGCACTGCTAATCCCTCATGAAATGCTTTGGTTTGCGGAGTCGTTCTTTACTTTGGATATACAGTTGATTAGAGATGCCTAGCTAAAGGCAGTTAATGTACGGATATCAACACCGAACTTTACGTATCTTGAGTTGAAATTCTTTTCCACCAATGGGATCCACGTGCAGTTGTAAGCCTGGATCATCTTCCCCCCATTCCTACCTGCGGGAACTTGTTAGACATCCAGAGTTCTGGGATGCAAGCTGGTTTTGTTTGTTCTCAATTTTGTTTTCTATTTTTTTATTGTTTTTTTTATTCATATGCTGTTTCATCATGGGACTTCTGCACGACCTGGTATGCTTCTGATGATAATTGGCGGGGGCAAAAAATACTGCACTGCGATACGTATGCTTCTATTGGTGCTGAGTGTTAATACTCTACCAGAGCAGGATTGGAGGGCACTCATCCACTATCTTTTTGTGGCTGTTGTCATACCTATTATTTTTTGCCCTATGCTCAAACACGGGAATGGCTGACGAAATGGTAATTTTGTCCTGGAACATTAGAGGACTTAAGGACCCAATCAAAAAGCGTGCCATGTTTACTGCATTTTCTCAATATGCTTCATCATTCGTTTGCTTGCAGGAAACACATTTAACTCACAATACTGTTTCTCTATTGCAGAATAGAATGTTTTTTTACCCAGTACCACTCTGTGTACTCAGCATACGCTAGAGCAGGGATATGCAATTAGCGGACCTCCAGCTGTTGCAAAACTACAAGTCCCATCATGCCTCTGCCTCTGGGTGTCATGCTTGTGGCTATCAGTCTTGCTATGCTTCATTGGACTTGTAGCTCTGCAACAGCTGGAGGTCCGCTAATTGCATATCCCTGCGCTAGAGGCTCTAGTATACTAATCTCTTACAAAATACAGTTTTGCTGCAGGCAAACCGTGATCAATCCACAAGGCAGATTTGTTCTACTGCTCTGTACACTGTTCTATATGCAATGCATTTTGTGATCTGTATATATTCCTCCTTCATATAACAGCAAGGTATTCTGGAGGATAGGTGCATTCTTGGCAGACTACCCAGGGATCTCTTTGCTGGTTATGGGGGACTTTAATAGTGTATGTAATCCCAGCATGGACAAGTATCCAGCAGGTCCTCAGGTTGAGACTCCCTTCTATGGCACTGTAGGAAACCGGGACTGCATGATATATGGAGACTTAAGAACCCTCTGTCCCATGCATAATCCTGCTGCTCCCGTACCTATCAGACCCTATCGAGAATAGACCTCACTTTGGGCACAGATTAATTTCTTCCCTGGGTGTCCAATTTACAATGCATGACCAGGGGATTGTCGGATCACTCCCCTGTTCTAGTCGCTCTAGACAGAATTAAACCAAGGACTAAGCCTAATTGGCGGGTTCCTGTCTTTTGGTTGCAGGTACTGCCTCAGGGGGACAAAATGAGTAAGGCCCTAACTGAATTTTGTTGGCTTAATGACAACTCTGCCTCCTCCCAGGTGGTCTGGGACACTATGAAAGCGTACCTGCGGGGTATGTTGCTCAAAGCTATTGGTGTCCACAAAGAATCTAAGGTAGAATGGGAAAACCTCCTAGCAACTGTGGTGCAGCAGAGGGAAGCACAAAATATTCAGGACCCTACCCCCTCCAGTTGCTCAGCGTGGAAAGATGCACAAATGATGTATAGACGAACAACCTTAGATAAAGCTGACCGCTCCAGATTCTATTCTAAGTGCCGGGGTTTTGAGGAGGGAGAGAGAACAGGACACGTGTTAGCGGTAATAGCGAATTCTCAGGATAACATAAATTGTATTTCTTCTATTACTACGCCAGAGAGCACTTGTACTAATAAGCAGAATGAAATATTGAAATCATTCGGTACTTTCCATAGTAACCTATATCAGAGCAAAGTTGATTATCCAATGTCATGGTTGAGGGAATTCCTAGACCCTCTAAACCTGCCTTCTCTCCCTGCTACTGACATATGGGAATTGAATGCCCTCTTAACATTGGAGGAGCTTATCCAGGCAGTAGCAGATTCCCCTAATGGAAAGGCCCCGGGTCTTGATGGCTTACCGCCTGAAATATGGATATTGTGGAATGAGAGGGGGAGAAGCACGAGTAAGCTTTACGTATAGGATGCAAATATCGCCATGTATCTAGAAGGGACATGTCTGCCAATATGTGACTAGACCTGGTTGCCCGATTCCCCTGTGGTGCACAGTGCTCCCTGTCCTGTCTATCAAGACTAGGATTAGCTACCATAATAAAGTCACCTAACCATATGGTTTGTGCATAGGGGTGTTTTGCAATAAATAAGAAGCCTGCATGCAAAATATTGGCATTAAATGGCAGTGGTACATACCAGGCCAATATCATCAGGGGGTTACCAGAGATAAAGGCAAGTAAAAAAAACATATCTTCCCTGCGGGTCGGTCTCCACCGAATGCACCTCAAGAGGGACTGATTTGGCTATGAGGACATATATGCCTCTGGAGTAGGCAGTATGGGTGGCACGGAATGCCCAACCTACCCTGGGCCTTTTCAGAGCGCACTGCATAGAGCCCGTCACATGTGTTTCGACCAGAACTGTGACATCTGCACGTTGAGACTTTAAAAAATAGAAAACCGCAGTGCACAGAGACCCCTAGACATTCCAAGTCAAGATGTTGATTCGGGCCATTTAAAAGGTGAAAATTGACAGCTTATCGGTCTGGTGGAGACACGACCCCCAGAGAGTTCCAGCCACTTAGGGGCGCCAGGCACAACCAAAGCAGGCACACTTGAGACATACATCAAAGTCGGCATACATACATTAAGATTTAAACATTTGTGTTGCTTATAAGTAAAAGTCTGTCTCATCATGGTAGAAAACAAACACCCTTCCCACCCAGCGCTACACACACCCTAACTTGTGTGAGCATAAGATCCGTAACAAACAAACTGCAACCCCCAAAGAAAAGGAAAGAAATTGTCATTAAACAGTCTCCAGCACATAATCCAATGCAAGAAGGCCTTGCATGAGGACATCAACTGGGGCAATACACTTCAGGGAAGAGAGGGACTGGTAAGTTCTTGGGGGGTCAACACAAAGTCTCTCTGCAGGGCACTAGTGCCTTTCAGACACAGGTCAATCCTTGTGGCTGTACGACTGTAGCAGCAAGCATGAGCTGCTCCATCGGGTATAGGGAAGGATAATATGACAGCAGTATGTATGGTGAACATATTGAGATAACAGGCCTGAAAGTTCAGCATGTACGGACTCCTGAGCGTAGCATGATAGGTCCGGGGAACTGGACACAGAGGGGCAGCAAAAGGGATGAACGGCAAAATAACAGTAAACAGGTGCCCCCCAAAATGGATCCCACTAAAGAAACTAGCAAGGGAATGTCTGCAGCAGGTGCCTTATGTGAACAGGGGAGATATCGGCTCCACTCCATAAAGTACTTACGCCTCATGCGGGATCCAAACGATCAACCCAGGACATGGCTGCTCTTGGGTCCTCAAAGAAATGAGCATGGTCCTCTACGGTAATGCGAAGCCTGGCTGGGAATAACATTGTGTACCATTTCACTTCTGAATTCGGATGTGAAGATTCTCGCCAGGGTATTGGCCACGAGACTTAGCAGAGTAATGCAGGGGTTGGTCCATCCGGACCAATCCGGCTTTATTCCTACTACGTCAACGCTAAAATATTTAAGAAGACTTTTTCTGAATTTACAGTTGCCATCAGATAATTCAGGGCAACGGGCCATCCTGTCACTCGACGCTGCGAAAGCATTCGACAGCATTGAGTGGACATACCTATGGGAGGTCCTGGGGTTATTTGGCCTTGTTAATAGATTTATATGTTCGGTCAAACTACTCTATTCAGCGCCAAGGGCATGTATGCAAATTAATGGCTCTGTCACTGAATTCTTCCCATTATTCAGGGGTATCCAGCAGGGGTGCCCCCTCTCCCCATTATTATTTGTTCTGGCAATTGAGCCCCTAGCTGAAGCTATTAGGCAGTCTGATGACATTTGTGGTATTAAGAGGGGAGACAGGAGTGAAAAGATTTCTCTATATGTATGCAGGTATATAGTATTATTTATTTTTACAGCAGGTGGAAGGTGGTGGGTGTTCTTTTTTTGAGCATTACAGTGAGATTCTAGACTTGTGTTCCCAGCTCCTCCCAGTTTAATAAACTGTCTGAAAGCAGTGCCAATTCACAACTCATCTCCCACCATTTGTCTCCTCAGATTCTCATCATGTCAATGAAAGACATGAACATAGCCAAACTCACCTCTGTGGATCTCCCTCTGTTCAACGGAATCATGCATGATCTTTTCCCGGGCATAGATGCACCGTCAGCAGATTACGGCAAGGTGAGCCCAGGAAATAAAGACATGTGTAATGTGTACTCTGTTTATTTAAAGCTGAAGTTTAATCTGCTTATATTTTGTCTTCCTTGGTTCTTGCATGTCTTCAGGGCTTTTTTTCTCAGAGAATAGGTGCAGGAACTCCTCCCTTCTGAGTTTCAGCCAATCAGATGACAAGTAACAGACCCGAGTACCTGATTGGCTGAGAGGCGCTTAAGTGTTAGCAAAGCGAATTCCTTCGCTTTGCTAACACACAGCTGAGTGAACAGCGAACGCACAGCATTGAGCACGCTGTTCACCTTTTTGGTCGGCTCTAATCAGGTGTTTCCAAAAAACACCCCCGTCACTGTAATTCAGGTGCCCGATGCCCGAAAAGGGGCTGGACACCTGAATAGGGAGTGTCAGCGGCGACCATAGATAGATTCATGCAATGCATGATTCTATCTATGGTGATAGAGCGATGCCAGGAGAAAGGGGGTGGCGCTCCTGCGCCCTTTATGGACGCACCACCAATGCCCACATCCCAGTACCACCCCTTTAGAGAATACAGAACCAAGTATACTTTTGTGGTGCTAAGTATTTTGTATGGAATTTGTTGATGATAACAAGAAAGGCAGTAAAATAGATCTAGCAGCAATGGACACCCCAACGACAATAGATCCAACCCAGCAACAATGGACTCCCAGCAGCCATCAACATTAGACACCTACCTCAACAGTAGATCCCTCCCAGCAATGATTGACCTCCTGTAAAGTAAGACCTAACCCCAGCAACAATAGATCCCCACGAGCAACAATAGACCCTCCTGCAAAAAAAAAGATCCAGCTAGAATAGATCTCCAAGCAGCCAGCATCAATAGACCCTCCAGCAGTCTGCAACAAAGACCCCTCCCTCAACAGTAAATCCCTCCCAGCAATGATTGACTCCCCAGCAACATAAGACCCACCCCCAGCCACAATAGATCCACTAGAACAACAGAAGACCTCCCCAGCAACAAAAACCCTCTTCCTCTGCAAAAATAGATCCCCCCAGCTATAATAGATTCCCCAGCAGCCAGCATCAATAGACCATCTAGCACACCCAGCACCTCTTGTCATTACATACATTCAGTTCTGGAGGTGCCAGAACTGCGTTCCCCCACGTTCCTGCTGAGAAAAAAGCTCTGCATTTCTTATCTTAGTCTCAATGTTTTCATCACTGAGTCTCTGAGCTTCTCTATACCATGCAGGCTGATCATGGCTGATCATGGCTGGTAGGAGGGACCGGCAGTGTGCTGTTCATAGCTTCCAGAAAACATCAGATCACCCTTCCTCGGTACTCCTCTCAAGAGCCCTCA
This sequence comes from Aquarana catesbeiana, assembly GCF_042186555.1. Lineage (NCBI taxonomy): Eukaryota > Metazoa > Chordata > Amphibia > Anura > Ranidae > Aquarana > Aquarana catesbeiana. The sequence continues at coordinate 684,099,771 of NC_133326.1, forward strand.
GCCCTCATACAAGCAGTGTTGGGGCTCTTAAGAAGAATTATGCAAATATCAAAATGCCTTGATGGGGCGGGTGTCAGTCTGGAGGAGGGCGTGTTCCTGGGAAGGCTGTATTTTCCTACAGACCGCCTAGATAACACCCTCATGTGATGCTGAGCCTCCATGATTGAAAAACCTGAAATCCAATGAACAAAAGGAGTGGGCCAGGGACAGACTGCAGAGAGAGCTGGATGATGCTGGGTGTGCTCCAGCCAGAAAATGAGGCAGGATCTATCTGACTTGCTGCAGCTTCTAATGCACATTGTGAGAAGCTCAGTGTGCAGTGACCATTCAACCTCCAGCCTTCCCATCCAGAGATGGCTGGAGGTTGGATTTAAAGTATCGAACATTTTAGAATGACATTCGGGTAACTAGCATTTGCAGATTAGGAAGTCAGCGACCGTTGACCCCCCCCCCCTTGGGAAATTACCCCATCAGACAGGCTACTACGGGCGGCGAGCTGCGGCCAGGTTGTGGGCTCCTACAGGTGGCGGGCAGTGGCCAGATTGCGGGCTCCTCCTACGGGCGCCCTGTATGTAGATCAGGGGGCCGGATGCCTGGATGGGGTGCTAATGGACGGGCCGCCGCTGATCGGGATGCAGAGCTGCTACGGTCATCTTAATATTTATTGAAAGCTAAAAGGTTTTTTTTTTTGTTTCATTTAGGGTTGAAGATGAATTAGAACCTCTATCAGGTTTTTATTTCTCTTTGTTCCCGATTGGGAGATTCACCCTCTCTGTTCATGATGGTGACCATGAACCAGAACTGAAAGTGAAAATCCTACATTTTATTGTTGTCACCTGAACAGAAGTCAAGGGGAAATCTTCAAGTGGGGACCCCCTGTTCCTGGTGACAAGAGGGGACTTCCCCTCACTTTGGAGAGGTTTTATCTTACTTCCTGCTGTGTCCCAGTGATAGGAAGTGAAGGCAAATTTCCTCAATGGAATACAAGAAAAAATAAACTGACAGGGGAACTTTCTATTCTGTATTCCAGGGGTCTCCAAACTTTCTCAACTCAGGGCCAGTTTACTGTCCTTCAGATTTTAGGGAGTCTGGATTGTGGTCAGTGGGAGTAGAAAATGTTCCATGATCAGTGGGAATAAACAATGTATCAGGCTTGGTGGTCAGTGGGAGTAAAAAAATGACATAGAGCCCGTGATCAGTAGAAAGCGGAATAGTTCCCCATCATTGGTGTCAGAGGGGGGGAATAGTGCCCCATCATTGGTATCTATGGGAGGAACAGTGCTCTATCATTGGTATCAGTGGGGGGAATAGTGCCCCATCATTGGTACTGGTGGAAGGAATAATTCTCCATCATTTGTATTGGTGGGAGAAATAGTGCCCCATCATTGTTATCAATGGGAGGAACAGTTCCCCATCATTGCTATCAGTGGGAGCAATAGTGCCCCATCATTGGTATCAGTGGGAGGAACAGTCCCCCATCATTGGTATCAGTGGGGGGAATAGTGCCCCATCATTGGTACTGGTTTGAGGAATAATTCCCCATCATTGGCATTGGTGGGAGCAATAGTGCCCTATCATTGGTTTCTATGGGAGGAATAGTGCCACATCATTGGCACTGGTGGGAGCAATAGTGCCACATCATTGGTATCTATGGGAGGAATAGTGCCACATCATTGGTATCAGTGGAAGGAATAGTGCCCCATCATGGGTATCTATGGGAGAAACAGTGACCGTCATTGGTATCTATGGGAGGAACAGCGCCCCATCATTGGTATCAGTGGAAGTAATAGTGTCCCATCATTGGTATCAGTGGGAGAAGGAATAGTGCCCTGTCATTGGACTTAATAGGAGGTATAGTACCCAAATAGCCAGATAAAGGCTAGCAAACGTCCGCATTCAGCCTCCAGGCCACAATTTGGAACAATTGCTCTATTTTATCCAAAGCTAAATAGAAAGCGGGATAGTGCCTCATCATAGGTGTCAGTGCCAGGAATATTCCCTCATCATTGTGTTAGTGGGAAGAATAGTGCCCCATCATTGGTATTGGTGGGAGGAACAGTGCCCCCATCATTTTGTATTGGTGGGCAGTATAGTTCCCCATCATTTGTATTGATGGGAGTTATAGTGCCCCATTATTGGTATTGGTGGGAGGAATAGTGCCCCATCATTGGTATTGGTAGGTGGTATAGTGCCCCATCATTTGTATTGGTGGGTGGTATAGTGCCCCATCATTGGTATCAGTGGGAGGAATAGTGCCCCATCATTGGTATCAGTGGGAGGAATAGTGCCCCATTATTCGTATCAGTGGGAGGAATAGTGCCCCGTCATTGGTATCAGTGGGAGGAATAGTGCCCCATCACTGGTGTCAGTGGGAGGAATAGTGCCCCATCACTGGTGTCAGTGGGAGTAATAGTGCCCCATCATTGGTATCAGTAGGAGGAATATTGCCCCATCATTGGTATCAGTGGGAGGAACAATGCCCCATCATTGGTGTTGGTGGAAAAAAATAAGTGTCCCATCGATTGTTTTGGTGGGAGGAATAGTGCCCCATATTACAAATTCAGTACTGTACAGATGTTGTATTGACAATGATCCTGTGTCCCCTGTGACATTTTAGAGGTACAGATGGAGACTTCAGAATGGTTGTCAGTAATCAGAGATCCCCATTGGAGGCTGTGCAATATAGAGAATTTTGTCATAGTAATGTAGATTGATTGCCCTCAGAACTTCTGGTCATCCCAGCCAGCACTGAAATTAACCCCGTGTGCCTAACAGAATCTTCCCTAGATGGTAAAAAATCCCATAATGTCTCCATAGCTACTGCTGGTGCTGCTACTACTCTTATATATTTTATTTTTTTAACTTATTACTACACCACCTATTTTAGCACTTGCTTGTTGTGCCCATGGAAGGGGTAGAAGAGCTTAGAATTTACACTGAGGCTCTGAGATCTGAGATACTGAACTGTCTAGTAAGCTACTGAGGACTGAGTAGTTAACTTGAAAAGGAAGGTTCAAATTGAATTCCCTGCACCGATGCCCCTCCATTCCCCCAACAACTTCTGTCTCCAGCACTGATCCCTAGAAGTGTACTGACTATGCTGTCAGCCCTCCTACTACCTGTCCTTCATTTAGACATACTATTAGGCTCGCCAACTGTAGGAAGGTTGCTTAAAGTGTCTTCTGGGAACTGTGTGTGTTCCCAGAACACCAAAGGGCCATTCACAGAGCGCCGCTCGCGCGTGCGCAGTAGGAAACTGGCAGTGAAGCCGCAAGGCTCCACTGCCTGTTTCCCTTACCTAGGATGGCGGTGCCAGGACCCGAGAGCCGAGGAACGGGTCGGCCTCGGGTGGCCAACATCGCAGGCACCCAGGACAGGGAAGTACTTATTTAAAGTCAGCAGCTGCAGTGTTTGTAGCTGCTGACTTTTAATTTTTTTTTTTTTACGGCCGGAATCCCGCTTTAAGGCCCCTTTTGCTATGGGGCCCAATGATCTGTAGTTGCACCCCTGAGGATCAGGGATTTGTTTTACTGATTGAGGTATAGCTTCATACATTTTGGGTAACCTCCACTAAAGCTGTTTATAAATAATAACAGGCCCTGCTAATAATATTTCCCAAGTGGGTAAAATATGTTTCATATTGAGGGAGATTTACTAAAACTGGTGCACACAAAATCTGGTGAAGCTGTGTATGGTAACCAATCAGCTTCCTGGTTTTATTACCAAAGCCTGATTGAACAAGTTGAAGTTGGAAGCTGATTGGTTACTATGCACAGCTGCACTAGATTCTGTGTGCATCAATTTTAATAAATCTCCCCCATTGTGTATAACTACAGATATAACACTGTATGCAAGCCGTTCTTCTTTTTTTATTTTTGTGTCAGCTCCGGGAACAGATTGAGCAGGAACTGCGTCTCTCTGGCCTTCAAATCACACCGTTCACCGTTACCAAAGTCATCCAACTGTACGAAACCAAATCCTCACGTCACTCCTGCATGATCGTCGGAAGGACCTGTAGCGGAAAGACAACTACCTGGCGCTGCCTGCAGTCGGCGCTGTCTTCTCTGCACCGCAGCGGGGACACAAACTATAACCTTGTGCGGGTGAGTGACCAGCAAAAGTCATATTTGCTACCTGATTTATTTTTTCTCTGATTTCATTGAATTCCTTAATTAAAGAGAACTTGTCATTAAAATAATTTATTTTTCATCATTAATTGACTTAATGCAGATTATGGAATGTGTTAATTAAAAAGAGCTATTTGAGTTATAGATAGTCTAGCCAAGTCAGCCCCTGGTATCTTCTATGGGCTTCATTCACAGAATGAACGCGCTTTGGATATTTAGGTGTCAGGGCACATTTTGCCTAAATATCTCATACAATCCTGAAACTGTCAATTCACTAGACCGTTTGTGTGGTATTTACTGAAAAACGCTGAAAACGTTCAGTAAATACAGACGTTAAAATCCATTCACAGAAGGAAATAATAATAATGCATGCGGAAATTAAGTGGTCCGGGATGCAGGCTTATAGGAATCTGGAAGCCCCCTTTTTATTTTTTAAATAAAGCACTTGTCAAAAACTGTCTAATGTCTTTTGTTACACTACACATTTTTTTTTGGTTGAATGAGTAGGGGTACTATGTAACCCCTACTCATTCACATGGGGGGGTAGAATCTGAGGGGGGATTCCAGATCAAAGGGGCTTCCAGATTCTGATAAGCCCCCCCGCCCGCAGACCCCCCAACCACCGACTAGAGTTGTGGGGAAGTGGCCCTTGTACCCATCAACATGGGGACAAGGTGCTTTGAAGGGGGGGCAGAGCCCCCCTGCCCCAAAGCACCCTGGTATGGTTCAAGAGGGCGGGGGGGGATAAGGATAAGGGTCCGGTGTGGATTTTGGCATGGGGTTCCCCTCAAAATCCATACCAGACTTGAAGGGCCTGGTATGCATGGGGAGGGGGCGTTTTTCCCCCCAATTTTTATTTATTTTTTTTTATTTCCGGCAATTCTTTTTTTTAGATTCAGCTGTCCACAGGGAATCCCGCTGACGGCTGATGACTCATCAGTTCTTAAGGTTGTGGCAGCCATGTTGTTTAGTAATTGTTAAGGATGTGGGAGGCCGTCCCCTCTTTAACAACGCCTATTTATTGATATTAATAAATACGCCGGCTAGTGCCAGGCGTTAAATTACAGCATGTTTTTATTATTAAAATACCGCAGGACTTCATAAAATAATGCAGTATTTTAGTAGTGTTTTTTTGTGAATGCCAAAACAAAATGCAGAGCAGTATTTTTTAATGGGAAACATACCACTTTGTAAATGGCGTCCTACGTATACCTTTAATGCGCCATCAGCGAGATCTCTCTGCCATGATCTCTGGCTCTGTCCCTCTCCACCTGGGAGTATTGGCTGTTCCCACCCAAATGAGATGTTCTCACCCACCTTTGTGTGTTCCAGCTCCTCTTGTTACATTCCCCACAATATAAAACAAATAAAAATCCAGCAGGGGTGGTGGGGACCCCTCATAATGGGAAGAACAACTATGTAGACCCGAGAACTCAGTGCGGGGATTGAGCCAAAAGGGCCCCCGAGTGATAGAGAGACTGTCAGGTGGTTTAACTTGGCTGTATCCACTGAACATCACCACCAACCCTCCTCTACACAGTACAGTTTTTACTAACCCCACTAAAATCTTTCACCTTTAGAGAATGATGTTGATTATTAAAGCATAGGTTCTCTTTTTCTTTATATATTATCTCCTATGTGTAGGAATTTCCTCTGAACCCCAAGGCCGTGTCTCTGGGGGAGTTGTATGGTGAATATGATCTGACAACCAGCGAGTGGACAGATGGAATCCTCTCCAGCCTTATGCGTACAGCCTGTGCAGGTACATCAACTGTTGCTGAATGCAGAGAACTTTTTAGAATAGAAGTTGGGGCAGGCTGTTTCCTAAAGGAAGCTGTAGTTTGTGCATACAGGGCAATAAGCGCATACCTCTCTTGTATTACTCCTCCCACCATTCTGTTCACCACTGCAAGCAAGGAACTAAAGACCAATGTAATCTACAGGCCATATTATGTTAACATTGGCTGGTGCCTGAGCAGCCAGTTGTGAAGAATCTGGCCTGTTACATGGAGGAAAGTCAAAGCATGCCACTTATCTAGAAGTACTGGTTATTTTTCACAACACCTTACAGTGAATAGAGCTATGGGAGAGCCATGGAAAATTTCCCACCTCCCCTACATTCCAGCACTGCAGTCTTTGTTACACTTTTCAGGGATGTATGTGTTCCTCTACATGTACTGTGCTTTCTTCCTTTAACTCATCCTATGACCACAGGACTCAGCAGTGATGATGGTTTAGGTGGAAGGAACCATGATGCATGGTGGGGGGACACAGACATCTGACACTCCCTGAAGTGTCGAATGATGAACAGGAGGGGAGGTGGAAGTCATGGGCAACCAGAGAGGTGAGCAGAGGCGTAACTAAAACCTTTAGGGCCCCCCGGTGCAAAAAAGCATGAAGGCCCCCCAGGGCCCTTCCCACTGATCTTGAGGCCCTTTACTCCCATCGTGGGACCCTTTATCATGGTCCCGCAGCGGGCCACCTTCTTGGCATCTTGGGGCCCCCCCACAGTGGTGGAACACCAAAACCCAGTTGCAAGTGAGACCTTTGCGACCCTGGTAGTTCTGCCACTGATGTCAGTATTTTTTAATCTTGTTGTTTTCATAATTTTTTTTACTATTTTATTTATTTTTGTATTAGAATTTTTTTTTTATTATTGCTTACATATTTTTTAGAACCCCGTTGGGGGACTTTGGTGAAATATCAGGGGTCTAAACAGAACCCTAATGTCTCACTTTTGAAACTGAGGAAAGATTCATCAGTCTCTTTCTCTGCAGCCTCAGCTTCACAGAATGAATGGACAGCAATAGCTCTGAACAGAGCTTCCCATTCATTCATAAACTGAAGCATGACTCTATTAAGACAAGGATGGGGCCTGTGTGCGTCTGGCAGGAATGCACACAGGGGCCCGGGGCAGCAGGACTGGGATAGGGAGGTGGTGGGAGCGATATGTGGAGGAGCCGATGCCCTCCATTTAACTCCTGTAGCCGCTGAATGTCTGTGGGAGGGAAAGGAGGAGAAGCAGGCATTCAGTAGCTACCCGGAGGGATCGGTTCTTCTGCATGCCACCGCCCCCTCCGCCTTTCTGTCCAGGTGTACAGGGGGTCCGATGGGCCCCCTGAAGCATGTGGCCAGGTCGCAATCTTGACCCCTGTATGTACACTCCTGGAGGTGAGTATACTAGCTCTTCTCTTACATAAATCTGCTGTCTTTATCTCTTTAAAAATCTAACAGGGTCTCTTAAAAGTGTACTTACAAGTTCCTCGAGAGCCTTGATACATGGAGCGCTGTGCTACACAAATAGCGGCTTTTTACAGAATATTAGCATTTGGCCCAGCTCCTTTCCACCATCACATACCTCCCTGCTGGTTCAGCAATACGATGGGCTGGTGGAGCCAAGTGCCCACTTCTTAGATGACGTTGATCTGACACCTCTGGTTTTGTTGTTTGTGGGATGCTCTAGAAAGAAGGAGACATAGCTCCTTGACTTTAAATATTTCAGCACTGATAGGACAAAATGGTGAGCTGTATAGTACTGGTACAGCTAATATATTATTTTAACTATTTTAACTTCTATGCATCTTGTTACTATCTAATCAGTGCAAGACATGGAAGACGTGGTTTAGACGACAGTTAGGAAATCAATAAAGAGGTGTATTCTGTGTTACGCAGAGGAAAGACAGAGCAATCTGTTATACTTTAATTTGCAGATGAGCGCCCAGACGAGAAGTGGATTGTGTTTGATGGGCCAGTTGACACTCTGTGGATAGAAAGTATGAATTCCGTCATGGATGATAACAAAGTCCTGACCCTCATTAACGGAGAGAGAATAGCCATGCCAGAGCAGGTGAGCTAATACCTTGTAATCTATTATATTTACAGAAGGCTTGTGTGTGTCTAGTCATTTCCCTATGCATATTACTTAATGTCATGTGATCCCACCAAAATCATCAGATTACACCAGGATAACCAGGGTTCCGTGGGATAAGAGGGTTAAGGGGGTAATTCTTTCCAGTGACCTAAGTAATTTTTCCCACTGACCATCACAATAATGTATTATGAGTTGTAGATATAGAAATTTTTAGCAGGGGTTCCCTGAGACTGGAAAGTTATTTCAAGGGTTCCTCTGTGTTGAAAATGTTGAGAAGGGCTGGCTTACATGACATGACCCGGGGCTACAGAGACTTCATTACTCATCCATGTGAGACACTTATCAGGGGAAGCCTGTTGGCCTGGATTACTGTTTTAACCAGTAGATTGTTCTCCCTTGTCAAAATTATTGGCAGCAGTGTCTGATGTACGTAAAGATATATTGTTTAGCAGTTGAATATAGACGGGTACTTACACTCGGCATTTACCAATGTCAGGCCTGTCTTTATAGTCATACTGAACTTCGAATAGTAGTCTTCTAGACTTGTATTCACACTGAGTGTTTACTAAGGTCTGGCTCAACCTTTCTGAACCTTTTTCACTTGGAGGAACCCTTTAAAGAATTTTCAGATCTTTGGGAAGCCCTGACAATAATTACTATATCCACAGCGCCGATTACATTAGCGTGGTGGTCAGGTGGAAGTATTCCCCTTACTGTACGTTGGTGGTCATTGGGAGAATACCCTCCTTACTAAAAACTAAAAAGATTGTTGTCAATGGTAACTTACCTGAGAGGAAGAAATAGCTTTTTTCTCAAGGAACCCCTAGCAGCGTCTGGAGGAACCCTAGGGTTCCATGGAGCCTTGGTTAAAAAGGGCTGGTCTGGCTTGTTTCTTCTGAGGCTCTGAGGAAGAAGGTATCCCTTCGAACATGTCAGCCAGCAGTGGTCCTTAAGTCCTTACCTTCACCATCTGGGGACTGTCGTAAATAGATTGACTGCTACCATTTGGAGGCTTTTACAAATTGAATATCTTCACATGTTTTTGAGTAGTTTTTAATCTGTTTTTACAAATACATTTACTAAAGGATAATGCACAAGGCTGGTGGGCCCTCTTTTCTTTATTCTCTCTCTGGCTTATTTCTTAGACAGGTACTAAAAATGAACTTCTGTTACTCAAGAAAACTCTGAGCACTGGAATTATGTCAGTGGGCAAGAGATCAGAGGATATCTTTAATTGAAAGTACCATCGTGTTTTGGAGGTCTTGGGTTTCCCCCTTAAGGAAAGATTGTCTGTGAAATGGAAACAGCAATCTGATGCTAGTCTTTGCCATGATTTGCACATAATTTTTCAGGGGACTTTTATCTGAGCCACTGCACTACATTTAGCAGTCCTCTAAAGCTTTGAGCCTTGAAAAAGGGATTGTTCTTTCTAAGACCTCCAAAACGAGTTGGAAGATTCAATGAACAATACTGTACCGTCTGATGTTTCACTTGCCTACAAACTTATTGTTCTTTGGTTTTCTAAATGAGCCCATTCTAGGCTCCCAAGTGTATTACGAGCTCCTATGGTTTTTTGAGAGCAGCTTTACCCTCCACTTCGACATTTGGAGCATTATCACACATAAGCTAGATTCACCCTAAGGATCCAGTGCTACCTTTCACCATATTTACCAGTGCCAGGCTTGTTTCTTAGGCATTTCCTCACATACTGAAGTTCTGCTAGCACCTGGCCTGTGTCCTAGACAAGTGCTCAAACTGAATTTTGTCTAGTATCTGGCTTGTTTCTCAAGCTGAAGTTACAAAACTGTCAGACTTATCTCTTAAACATGCATAAATGTGGCGCTGGATTTAAATAATCAGTAGGTCAAATTAAAAATGATAGGGGGCTGGGGCTCTGGTAGGTTTCTCTCAACAAAAATGGTTTACCCCCTAAACAAGAGACCCAGAATTGAGGAACCACATGTACAAAGTCTAAAAAGCACATGTAGATCTAAGATTCCAATGTTGGTAATGGTTCGTAGCAAGGCAACACACAACATCCGTTGTTTTTTTGGGGCTTAAGGATCTTCCTTAACTAGATGGCTGATGCGTGAAAACAAATTCTGCCATCCCCAGTCCTTTTCATTACTTTTCACTCATAAGCCCTGAAGGAGGTGATCCTTAAGCCCCGAAATGCATTGGATGTCTTTTTTTATTTCCTTGTTATGAACCATTACCAATATTAAAATGGTGAAAAAACCGAATGGTTAACGCTGCGCTTGAAAATAAAAAATATTATGAAAGATAAGAATTATGTGTATATAAAGCCGCCAGCACCAAAAGTCCTAAGTACAAAACTCAAATCAGTGTAAAACGTGGGGTGGGTGCGGTGCTAAAATAAGTTAATCCAAAAAATGAAAGAAAACATTTTAAATAGAGAAACAATCAGTAATGGTGAAAAGTGTAAGTGGAAGACTAAAGCAGAGTCCCTATACCTCAGAAACAAGGAAAAGAGAAAAAAAAAGAAAAAACAAATGAATGAACATTCAATAATGAAAGAATGGGCAAAATCCCTGAAACTCAAAATAGGGAAAATGACAAAAGTGATCCAGAAAACCAAGTAAAAAAATATATAAAGGTTTAAAACTATAAATGACAATATTGTGAGTCATAAATATTGAAGCGAGATGTCACAGTCCTGTGAATGACAATAATGTGAGTCATAAGTATGGAAGCGGAATGTCACAAAATAAAAAACCAAAAGCAAAATCATATAAATTATATAACGGAAAAAACTAAAATTCCAGCAAATAAAGTCCCAGGTAATGGTGACAGTAAATAAAAAATGTCCATGCAAATAAAACCACTAGACGCCGTGAAGAGAGAGATGGAGACCCTTCATCCAAACAGGTTATGCACCCAAAGTGAGTATGTAGTCTCCTTACCCACAGGGAAGACCGCAATGGCGGTCTCACCAAGCCCAGGGAACTGGGTCTCCCAGAAACCTAAACGGATGACTTGATCAGCTGGGTCCTTATCACTCAGAGACATAAAAGAGAATTGTGCCCATAGTGCAGTATGTACTAAAATGGTTTAATAGAATCAAACAAGATTGCACTTACAGGATAAAGCTGTTAATAGCGCATTGTGTTAACAAAGGTAACGGCGTCTCCTCGAGCTTCCTCCCTCTGCTGGTTGCTGTATCATCAAGCGTGACGTCACGATCACAGGCCCGCCCTATGCGTTTCGTCATGATAGGACATCGTCAGGGATTGGCTGCTGTAATTGGGTCATCACGCACATGATTTATATAATAGCGTGGCGCCATATTAAGTAAGGGCCACTATAATGGTAATGATAGAGCGCTGAAGCCAGCGCCATTTTAGTTAATGGCAAGCTGGCTAAAAATAAACAAGAAGAGGAAGCTGTGGATATTAGCGCCATCTTGTGCCAAAATAATAGTAACAGATTAATGAAAGATAATGTAGTGAGCTATAGATCACAGCAGAACACAGGGATTGGAAGCCGAGGCAGACGTAAATAATACAATCTGCTAATATTACACATTTTACAAATCATGCAAATCATGTACGTTATTAACAGCATGTGCAATATAAATATACACTTTTACAAGTTAAAATATAAATTTATATAAAATAATAAAAATTATATTATATAAAAAATGTTTTAAAAAATGAGAAAAATTGCTTAAAAAAAGGAAAAAGGAATAGTAGCTTGCCAATAGTTATGCATTATTGATAAAACAATTAATGTCCCAGTTGACGTTTAGGCCAAAGGGCATGTAAGATTTCATGTCGAAAATCCATTTTGTTTCGAGCCTAGAGATTGATCTAATCTTATTAACCCTAAGCCTATTTTTGAAATTTGGTGTTTATAAGTTAAACTCCGTATTGCTAGAAAATTACTTAGAACCCCCAAACATTATATATATGTTTTTTAGCAGAGAATCTAGAGAATAAAATGACGATTGTTGCAATATTTTATATCACACGGTATTTGTGCAGCAGTGTTTTAAATGCAAATTTTTGGGAAAAGGGACACTTTCATGAATTTTAAAAAATCCAAACAGCAAAGTTACCCCAATTTTTTTGTATAATGTGAAAGATGATGTTACGCCGAGTAAATAGATACCAAACATGTCACGCTTTATAATTGCACGCACTTGTGGAATGGCGACAAACTACAGTACCTAAGAATTTCCATAGGCGACGCTTTAAATTTTTTTTTTGGTTACCAGGTTAGAGTTACAGAGGAGGTCTAGTGCTAGAATTATTGCTCTCGCTATACCTCACATGTGTGATTTGAACACCGTTTACATATGCGGGCGCGACTTCCGTATGCGTTTTCTTTGCTGTGCGAGCTCACGGGGACGGGGGCGCTTTAAAATTTTTTTTTTCTTATTTATTTTTATTTTTATAAAATGTGTTTAAAAAAATTTTTTTTTTGATCACTTTTATTGCTGTCACAAAGAATGTAAACATCCCTTGTGACAGTAATAGGTGGTGACAGGTACTCTTTATGGAGGGATCGGGGGTCTAAAAGACGATCCCGCCTTTGCACTTCACAGTATTCAGATCGCCGAAAACAGCGATTCTGAATACTATGTATCTTTTTAAAACCGGCGCCATTGGCAGCCAAGTAAACGGGAAGTGACGTCGTGACGTCGCTTCCGCGTTTACAATTAGAAGGCTGGAACGAAGCCACCCACAGCTTCGTTCCAGCCCGCCTCCAGCTGCCGGAGGCACCCGATTGGTCACCGGGCCTCCCGATGGCCCGGGAGACCAGGTAAGAGCGGCGGGAGGGGGGATGTCCCCTCCCGCTGCTCCGTTATAGCAGCCGAGCGGCTTTTAGCCGCATCGGTTGTTATATCTGGACAGCCGATCGCCGGCTCTAAACAATGGTACCGGGGTGATGCCTGCAGCTGCAGGCATCATCCCGGTATAAGCCCGGAAAGCCGAGTACGCACATCTGCGTACGCTCGGCGGGAAGGGGTTAACCCCCCTCCAATCAGGTTTGATCTTGTCAATGGGTAAAAAGAGGGTACCTTTAATTTTTTTATTATGGTGTTTGGCATAATGCCTGGAAAGGTTATGTTTATTGTAAACACGTTTAATGTTGCCCACATGTTCATCAAGGCGCACATGTAAAGCTCTTTTTGTGCGTCCAATATATTGTTTGGAATAAGGACATTTGATAAGATATACCACACATTCCGTAGAACGTGATGAAAGATTCGATATTATAAGATCTGTTAGTCTGAGTGGATTGAAAATTTTCACATTTGCGTTCTCTGAAGGAATTAATTTGACAGATGTTACACTTTCTGCATGGAAAAAAAACCTGTCATAGTCTGAAAAAAAGATAATACTTTAGGAGGATCTATGACATTAGAAGCAATGCTATGACGCAAAGAGGAAGCACCCCTAAAAATGACTATTGGCCAATCAGGGATGACAGGGCCTAAGATTTTATCATTTTGTAAAATGCTCCAATGTTTAGTGAAAATTCTTTTAACTGAAAAGTGCTGATTAGAGTACCTGGTAATCATAGAAAAAACAAATTTATTATCAGACATTGAATTAGCTCTGCCTGAACCATTTAGCATGAGATCTCTATCCATATTACCAATATTCTTGATCGTATTGTCAATATCTGATTCTTTATATCCTTTATCCATAAATCTAGATTTTAGGATCAAGTCTTGCTGATAATAATCCATAACAGAGGTGCAATTCTGCCTAATCCTTTGAAATTGTCCTTTTGGGACTGCATTAAGCCATGCTGGGTGATGGCAGCTGGTCAGAGGTATAAAGGAATTGCGATCGGTCTCTTTGAAGTGGGTAGTAGTAAATAAACATCCATCTTTTACTATAATGTTCAGATCAAGAAAGTGAATATGTGATTCACTCATTTCGTACTGTAAAGAAATTCCTCTATCATTACTATTCAGTCTGGCAAAAAAGGCCTAGAGTGAGGGTCGGTCACCTTCCCAGAGAAGCAGTACATCATCGATATATCTTTTCCAAAAACGTAGCTCACTGTGGGGACTGGCATCAATGACTTCTCTTTCCCAAAAGGCCATAAATAAGTTCGCCAAACTTGGGGCGAACTTAGCGCCCACAGCTACGCCGCAAGTCTGTAGAAAAAAGTTACCTCCAAACCAAAAATAATTGTGGCTTGTGGCAAAAATCTGAAGGTTGATGATAAAGTCTTTCTGTGTGGTGGTTAGGGTATAATCCTGATCCAGATAAAATTTAACAGCTTGCAGGCCATGTTGATGTGATATGAAAGTGTATAAGGAAGCAACATCAGCAGTTGCCAAAATACAACCGTCCCTCCAGTCAAAATCAGCCAGGAGTTTAATGACTTGAGTGGTATCTTTTAAATAGGAAGGGGTTGTTATCACAAGGGGTTGGAGGAATTCATCTATATATTTTCCTATCCTCGCTGTTACAAAGTCTATGCCACTAATGATAGGGTGACCTGGTGGATTGGATAAATTCTTGTGAATTTTGGGTAAATAATACATAACTGGTACCCTTGGAGCAGAGGGCACCAGATATGCTTTTTCTTTTTCATTAACAATGCCCAACTGAAAACCATCATCAACTAAAGTTAAAAGGTCTCTCTTAACCACTTGCCGACCGCCTAACGCACATATACGGCGGCAGAATGGCACGGGCAGGCAGAATCACGTACCTGTACGTGATCTGCCTCCCGCGGGTGGGGGGTCCGATCGGACCCCTCCCGGTGCCATAGGCGGTCGGCTCTCGTTCGCGGGCGATGAGAGGTGAGGGGGAGGCCATCCATTGTTGGCCACCCCCTCCCGATCGCTCCCGGCGAATGAAAACGCTTCCTTTCCCTCTGTAATGTAAACAGAGGGAAAGGAAGTGATGTCATCCCTCCTCGAGCCGGTCTTTTCGTCCCGGCGCAGAGGAGAGAAGACATCCAAGTAAGTGCACCAACACTACACTTACAGTAGAACACGCAGGCACACTTTTCACCCCCCTGTCACCCCCCGATCACCCCCCTGTACCCCCTGTCACTCTGACACCAATAGCAGTTTTTTTTTTTTTTTTGCATTGGTGTCAGTTTGTGTCAGTTACAAGTGTTAGGGCAGTTAGGTTAGCCCCCTTTAGGTCTAGGGTACCCCCCTTTAGGTCCAGGGTACCCCCCTAACCCCCCCTAATAAAAGTTAACCCCTTGATTACCCCCCATCGCCAGTGTCGCTAAGCGATCGTTTTTCTGATCGCTGTATTAGTGACACAGGTGACGCTAGTTAGGGAGGTAAGTATATAGGTTCGCTGTCAGTGTTTTATAGCGACAGGGACCCCCATATACTACCTGCTAAAGGTTTTAACCCCTTGATTGCCCCCTAGTTAACCCTTTCACCAGCGATCACCGTATAAGTGTTACGGGTGACGCTGGTTAGCTAGTTTGTTTTTTGTAGTTTATTATAGTTTATTACAGTTTATTATAGTTTATTATAGTTTTAGGGCACCCGCCGTTTATTACCTTATAAAGGTTTAACCCCCTAATTGCCCGGCGGTGATATAAGTTAAGTTTTTAGGATCTGATAAGGTCTGCGTCGCCCCAGGCAGCGTCAGGTTAGCGCCAGTACCGCTAAAACCCACGCACGCAGCATACACCTCCCTTAGTGCTATAGTATCTGAACGGATCGATATCTGATCCGATCAGATCTATACTCCCCAGCAGTTTAGGGTTCCCTGAAACACAGTGTTAGCGGGATCAGCCCAGATACCTGCTAGCACCTGCGTTTTGCCCCTCGGCCCAGCCCAGCCCACCCAAGTGCAGTATCGATCGATAACTGACACTTACAAAACACTAAGCACACATAACTGCAGCGTTCGCAGAGTCAGGCCTGATCCCTGCGATCGCTAACAGTTTTTTGGTAGCGTTTTGAATCAGTCGCTAACAGTCAGGAGCTTTTTTGCCTGTGAGTCTTACTAGTGTACCCCTAAATTTAGAGGCCAAAATGGCAAATCGAAGGTACACTAGTGAAGAGGCCTACACGTTTCTGAGTATGACAGATAGTGAAGAGGAAGTCACTCATCTGTCAAGTTCAGGCTCAGAATACGAACCTGTAGAGGACAGCGGCTCCATGACAGATAGCTCTGACGACGGAGTTGTGGTCCCTGCTAGGGTCAGGCGTACCAGACCCCGAACTTCTTCTGTCCTTGAAGTGCAAGAACCGCAGGGCTCTCGTATGGAGCAGAGAAGTACTAGTGCCGCTACTCCTTCTGGTGAACTGGCAAGCACCAGCGGCCTAGTACACCCTGGTCGTACATCCAGCACTGCAGTATCACGTGGTGACGTGGTGAGTCCCATAAGTGCAGTTCAAGCTGGCGAGGTGGCAAGCACAAGTAGTGTCCCGCTGCCACCAAGAAGAAGACAAACACAGGCCCGTCGTGCCCATAGTGCCCTTCCTGCTGCATTCGCCAATCCGAATTGGGAACCCACCACTTCTGCAGCACCCGTACTTCCCCCTTTCACTGGCCAACCCGGAATTCAGGTGGAAACAGTTGACTTTACGCCACTGGATTTTTATTCGCTGTTTCTCACCGAAGATCTCTATAGATCTATTGTGGACCAAAGCAATTTGTACGCTGGTCAACACATCGCCACTATTCCCCAGTCCTCCCTTGCCAGAGATTGGAGACCAATTACGGTCTCCGAATTTAAGATCTTTCTGGGCCTTTCCCTCCTCATGGGCATAACCAAAAAGAGTGAGTTGCGGTCATATTGGTCCACTGACCCAATTCACCATATGCCTGTGTTCTCTGCCTCCATGACCAGGGCACGATACGAGCAGATTTTGCGGTTCATGCACTTCAACGACAATGAACTCTGACGTCCTCGTGGAGACCCTGCATACGGCTCTACAAAATTCGGCCCCTCGTAAACCACTTCAACCAACGTTTTGCAGACTTGTTTACCCCCCATCAAGTTGTCTGCGTTGATGAGTCCCTGATTAAGTTTTCTGGCCTCTTGTCCTTCAAACAGTACCTTCCCAGCAAGCGTGCCAGATACGGGGTCAAGATGTATAAGCTCTGTGACAGGGCCACAGGCTATACATGTAGATTTATGGTTTACGAGGGCAAAGATAGTCACGTAGAGCCGATAAACTGCCCTGACTACATAGGAAGCGCTGGCAAGATAGTGTGGGACTTGGTGTCACCCTTATTCGGAAAGGGGTACCACTTGTACGTGGACAATTATTATACGAGCGTGCCACTTTTTAGTCACTTGTTTGATCATCAGATTGGAGCATGTGGCACCGTGCGACCTAATCGCCGGGGCTTTCCCCAGCGGCTTGTAGAGTCCCGTCTTAGGCTGGGGGAGAGAGCCTGCTTGCAGTATAATAATTTGCTCGCTATGAAGTGGAGGGACAATAAGAATGTTTTCGTTCTTACCTCCCTTCATGCAGACACGACGACCCAAATTACTACGGCGACTGGTGTTGTGGAGAAACCCCTCTGTGTCCACGAATACAACCTTAATATGGGAGGGGTGGACCTCAACGACCAGTTGTTGGCGCCGTACCTAGTTGCCCGTAAGGCCAGACGCTGGTACAAAAAAGTGTCTGTTTATTTATTTCAATTGGCTTTGCTGAATGCTCATGTGCTATACAGAGCTTCAGGACGGACTGGATCCTTCCTTAAATTCCAGGAAGAGATCGTCAGAGCCCTTCTGTATCCAGACAGTGCTCCACCTCACCTTCCCCAACCAGATGCAGTAAGCCGGCTGCATGGGAGGCATTTTCCTTATGTCCTCCCGAGTACCCCTACCCAACGAGCCCCCCAAAAAAGATGTCGTGTCTGCAGCAAACGTGGATTTAGGCGTGACACCCGGTATTGTTGTCCCTCCTGTCCTGACAATCCTGGTCTATGCATTGGTGAATGTTTTGAACGCTACCATACACTAGTGGAGTATTAGCGTAGGGTTCAGCACGGCACAGACTAGGCACACTTTCACAGGGTCTCCCAAGATGCCATCGCATTTTGAGAGACCCAAACCTGGTACAGTTACAGTTAAAAGTTAAAGTTACTAAAAAAATTGTTAAAAAATAAAAAAAAAATAAAAAAAAAAATAAAAAAATAAAAATACGAAAAAAAAATAAAAAAAAAAAAACCAAAAATAGTTGTCGTTTTATTGTTCTCTATCTCTATTCTCTCTCTCTATTGTTCTGCATTCTATACTGCAATGTTTTATTGTTATGTTTTTATCATGTTTGCTTTATAGGTATGCAATTTTTTTATACTTTGTTTTTTTATTGTTAACCACTTTTTTGTTTTCAGGTACGCCATTCAGCTGCAGAGCGGATTTATTTATCTTGACAGCAACAGCGTTTGCTCCCACGATATATAAAGCCATGACTCCAGCACTGTCGGAGGTGATTTCACCACCACAGTTACAAACTTCAGCATATATGCCGAAGCGTGGGGGCAGCAGTGGGTGGAGGAGCAATTTGCTCCTGCCTTTTGCGGGAGGATGCCCCCATGCTTCGGCATATATATATTTTAGGTAGGCACAGGTTGCGTTAAATGTTTTATTTTTTACTATGTTTTTTTTTGTATTTGCTTTGCAGGTATGGTAAGTATTACTGTTATACTGTAATGTTACTTTGTTTTTTTGTTAACCATCATTTGCTTAGCAGGTACGCCATTCAGTTGCAGCGCGGATTTATTTATCTTGACAGCAACAGCGTTTGCTCCCACGATATATAAAGCCGTGACTCCAGCGCTGTCGGAGGTGATTTCACCACCACAGTTACATACTTCAGCATATATGCCGAAGCGTGGGGGCAGCAGTGGGTGGAGGAGCAATTTGCTCCTGCCTTTTGCGGGAGGATGCCCCCATGCTTCGGCATATATAAATGGTGCATGTATGCCCATCATTAGAAGTGGGCGGATGAAGGGAGGTATTCTAATGGTGGGCATACCCACCGATCAATATCTTTTTTTCGTTCAGCCCACAGGCTACATGAAAAAAAAGTTTACAATACAAGGACCAGCAACGTACTGGTATGTTGCTGGACTTTGAGTGGTTATACCAGAATGATGCCTGCAGGTTTAGGTATCATCTTGGTATCATTCTTTTCAGCCAGCGGTCGGCTTTCATGTAAAAGCAATCCTAGCGGCTAATTAGCCTCTAGACTGCTTTTACAATCAGTGGAAGGGATTTCCCCCCCCCCCCACCGTCTTCCATGTTTTTCTCTGGCTCTCCTGGCCCAACAGGGAACCTGAGAATGCAGCCGGTGATTCGGCCAGCTGACCATAGAGCTGATCAGAGACCAGAATGGCTCCAATCATCTCTATGGCCTAAGAAACCGGAAGCTACGAGCATTTCATGACTTAGATTTTGCCGGATGTAAACAGCGCCATTGGGAAATTGGGAAAGCATTTTATCACACCGATCTTGGTGTGGTCAGATGCTTTGAGGGCAGAGGAGAGATCTAGGGTCTAATGGACCCCAATTTTTTCAAAAAAGAGTACCTGTCACTACCTATTGCTATCATAGGGGATATTTACATTCCCTGAGATAACAATAAAAATGATAAAAAAAAATAAAAATGAAAGGAACAGTTTAAAAATAAGAAAAAAAATTAAAAAATTAATAAAGAAAAAAAAAAAAAAAAAAAAAAAGCAGCCCTGTCCCCCCCTGCTCTCGCGCAAAGGCGAACGCAAGCGTCGGTCTGGCGTCAAATGTAAACAGCAATTGCCCCATGCATGTGAGGTATCACCGCGAAGGTCAGATCAAGGGCAGTAATTTTAGCAGTAGACCTCCTCTGTATATCTAAAGTGGTAACCTGTAAAGGCTTTTAAAGGCTTTTAAAAATGTATTTAGTTTGTCGCCACTGCACGTTTGTGCGCAATTTTAAAGCATGTCATGTTTGGTATCCATGTACTCGGCCTAAGATCCTCTTTTTTATTTCATCAAACATTTGGGCAATATAGTGTGTTTTAGTGCATTAAAATTTTAAAAAGTGTGTTTTTTCCCCAAAAAATGCGTTTGAAAAATCGCTGCGCAAATACTGTGTGAAAAAAAAAAATGAAACACCCACCATTTTAATCTGTAGGGCATTTGCTTTAAAAAAATATATAATGTTTGGGAGTTCAAAGTAATTTTCTTGCAAAAAAAAATAATTTTTTCATGTAAACAAAAAGTGTCAGAAAGGGCTTTGTCTTCAAGTGGTTAGAAGAGTGGGTGATGTGTGACATAAGCTTCTAAATGTTGTGCATAAAATGCCAGGACAGTTCAAACCCCCCCAAATGACCCCATTTTGGAAAATAGACACCCAAAGCTATTTGCTGAGAGGTATAGTGAGTATTTTGCAGACCTCACTTTTTGTCACAAACTTTTGAAATTTGAAAAAAGAAAAAAAAAAATATGTTTTTCTTGTCTTTCTTCATTTTCAAAAACAAATGAGAGCTGCAAAATACTCACCATGCCTCTCAGCAAATAGCTTGGGGTGTCTACTTTCCAAAATGGGGTCATTTGGGGGGGTTTTGTGCCATCTTGGCATTTTATGGCCTTCAAAACTGTGATAGGTAGTGAGGAGTGAAATCAAAAATTTATGCCCTTAGAAATCCTGAAGGCGGTGCTTGGTTTTCGGGGCCCCGTACGCGGCTAGGCTCCCAAAAAGTCCCACACATGTGGTATCCCCGTACTCAGGAGAAGCAGCAGAATGTATTTTGGGGTGTAATTCCACATATGCCCATGGCATGTTTGAGCAATATATCATTTTGTGACAACTTTGTGCAAAAAAAAAAAAATTGTCACTTTCCCGCAACTTGTGTCAAAATATAAAATATTCCATGGACTCAACATGCCTATATCATAAAAATTTAAAAATTTATGCCCTTTGAAATCCTGAAAGCGGTGCTTGGTTTTCGGGGCCCCGTACGCGGCTAGGCTCCCAAAAAGTCCCACACATGTGGTATCCCCGTACTCAGGAGAAGCAGCTAAATGTATTTTGGGGTGCAATTCCACATATGCGCATGGCCTGTGTGAGCAATATATCATTTAGTGACAACTTTTTGTAATTTTTTTTTTTTTTTTGTCATTATTCAATCACTTGGGACAAAAAAATAAATATTCAATGGGTTCAACATGCCTCTCAGCAATTTCCTTGGGGTGTCTACTTTCCAAAATGGGGTCATTTGGGGGGGTTTTGTACTGCCCTGCCATTTTAGCACCTCATGAAATGACATAGGCAGTCATAAAATAAAAGCTGTGTAAATTCCAGAAAATGTACCCTAGTTTGTAGACGCTATAACTTTTGCGCAAATAAATATACGCTTATTGACATTTTTTTTTACCAAAGACATGTGGCCGAATACATTTTGGCCTAAATGTATGACTAAAATTGAGTTTATTGGATTTTTTTTATAACAAAAAGTAGAAAATATTTTTTTTCAAAATTTTCGGTCTTTTTCCGTTTATAGCGCAAAAAATAAAAATGGCAGAGGTGATCAAATACCATCAAAAGAAAGCTCTATTTGTGGGAAGAAAAGGACGCAAATTTAGTTTGGGTACAGCATTGCATGACCGCGCAATTAGCAGTTAAAGCGACGCAGTGCCGAATTGTAAAAAGTGCTCTGGTCAGGAAGGGGGTAAAACCTTCCGGGGCTGAAGTGGTTAAATTTGGCAGTAGGGTTTGAGGCCAACTGCGTGTATGTCGTGTTATCTGATAAGAGTCTCATCATCTCCTCTTGGTAATGACTCCTATTTAAAATGACGATTCCACCGCCCTTATCCGCATGGCGGATGACAATGTCATTACGTGTACAGATTAGTTTCATACTAGATTGAAAATAGTTGTTACCTCTCAGTCTAGATGTTTTAAGAGCCATCAAATCCTTAATCACCATCTCTTTAAAGACTTGGACGGACGGGGCAACAAAACCAGGAGGGTTGAATAGTGACGCATTCGACAGCTTAGTGTGTCGAATACAAGGCGTATGGGTCTCATCAGTATGAGAAGAAGTCTCAGCTCCTAACATATTACTCTGAAGATTAGTGTTAGGCACTACGTTATTAGCCTGGGGGGTGCTAGTGGGAATCAGATGGCTCCTGTTCCCCATGGAGTCAAGTAGAAAGTGTCTTTTTATGTTAATCTTACGGATAAATTTGTGGACATCAATAAATGTCTCGAATGGCCTAAAACTCTCTGTTCCCCTTCTGAGAGTTGGACAGAGCTTAGATTGAAAATGCCACTAATGTCTATTTTTTTATTTTCTTTGGACCTGATCCTCCTAACTCCTCTCTTTCTTCATACAACCTTTTTAGTCTGGTGTCCCTCATGGGAAAAAAACAATATTTAAAATATTAAAATACTTTGTACACTTATTCATATAAAGTCCCAAACCTTCTGCTTATGCTAATAACTTTGTACACTTAGGCCTTCATGTGGTGCTCCCTTTTGTACACGGGGCTTGTCTTGGGCTGCACTATAACTAGTGTTAGGTGTTGGGCTTGTTTCTTAGGCAGATACTCAATTTAAGTTTTAACATATGTCAGCCTTTTTTTAGAGAGGTAGTCAGAGCAAAAGTTTACTTGTCTATTGGTTGGGTGCTCAGACGAAACTTTCACAAGCATCTGGTTTATCACAATGTTCACCTTTCAGATTGAACTTTTACACTTGTAAGGCTTGTGCCATAGACAGGCATTCAAAGTGAGCATTTACTACAGTTGTGTTGCTTAGACAGGTACTCGACTGTCATTAAAGCAGCTGCTTCATTGCTTACCTGTCTGTTTGTCTGTCCGTACACAGGTGTCTCTGCTCTTTGAGGTTGCAGATCTTGCCGTTGCTTCTCCAGCCACAGTGTCACGTTGCGGTATGGTATTCACCGACCACACCAGCTTGGGCTGGAAGCCGTATGTCCAGTCTTGGCTAGAGAAGAGGTCTAAGGTAAGATACCAGTCAGCCTTCTTGAATTTAGTGGACTAAGTGGTAGTTGAGAAGAGAGCATAGGAAACTGGCAATTAAAAGATTCTGTACGTCCCGTGTCTCTGTGTCCCTGACAATGGGGCATCCAAGAAATAGTTTTATATCAGCAAAGCTTCTTTATTCTCTTTAGCTAAACAGAGTTAATAACATGCCAACTTGAGCCTTTTACGTTATTGCTCCAGAAAAAGATGGAGGAGCTTCTACTTTTTACCTTGGTGGAAATGACATTGTGCATGTGCTGTTATTTAGTCTTCACTGTGGATTGCTGTATACACTAGCCAGAACATTTTTCAAAAGATGAGTTTAAAGATATACATAGTGCCCGCTCTGTTTTTCTTTTTTACCTTGTAGTTGGGCTATGGAAATGCAAGTGTTTATATACTCTTAACAAGCAGTAATTGAGCTTTAAAACAAGCAAGTGGAGCAATTCATCCTTGACGTTCAGAACAGAAGGAAAATGTCACCGCTCCTAGATGACTTACTGCCTTATTGTGCCACTGCTGTATGAAGATGCTACCTTGGCTCGTCCATCACACATAGGAACACAAAAGCACCAATTCGGATTGCTGCACCCTTCAAACTGATAAAAACGTCACATGGTGGGGAACATAGCAGAAGCCCTGAAGTTGTTCGAGGTCCCCCCCAGCAGGGACTCAGCAGCTTAATTTACCCTTCTCCTCTCTCCTATAGTGACTCAGCACCTCAACTCTCCTTACCCCTCCCTTCCAGCAGAGGCTCAGCAGCGCAGTTGTCCCAGATCCCCCCTCCGGACAACCTAATAAGCAGCAAAGTTTGATGTCTTGGCAACAACAAATGTACATATGTAGTCAGGTTGTTTATTGCTAGTTAGTTAGTGGCTAGTCCAAGCTGAGAGGGGAAAGAGTTAAGAGTGTGTGCACAGTTCCTGGGCATATTGGATCCAGCCTACATACCTGTGATATAAAAAATGGGGAAGGCTGAGTTCCAAGGGCTTGCTTTTTGTCTGTACTCGACTACTTATGCTGTGAGGAGGACTGTGGCACCTTGCAGTTTGGCAGCGGCACCGGGGATCCGGAGATAACCAGCACCTGGGGAACGCTAACATGGACTACTACCTGGCAGAGGTATGACTTATTAACTGTTCTGAGCCTGGTCTGAAGTTATTCAAAGGGGTGCATGTTGGTCTGGCGTATCTAAAGAACCAACGTCTGTAAAGCCTTTGTGATAGTTGAAGTTTAGCTGCTACAACAAGTTTACTCAGCAAGTCAAGCAGAGAAGCGTAACCAAGCGCTAGTTCAAGACACAAAGCAATCAGTCGTGGTGCCTGGTAAGGGTGAAAGGTCCTCCGGTAGCAAGGGGGTTGATGTTTAGGCTCCCTCCCTAGTGGTTGGTTTCCAGTAGCAACAGGAACTGAACCTGCATTATGGAGATCCATGGCCTGGTCACAAGGTACAGGAGGCCCTCTCACACATCTTTGTTAAACAGAAGTGCTGTGTTAATGCCCACTCTAGTACACCAACTCACCTTACCCTCATCATGGACCTTGAAAACCAGGAGCTCATTATTCTGAGACATAATTGTGAAAGAAAGGGAGGGGGGCAGAGAAACTTGGTCCCAAAATGGTGCCAGGTTCTCTTTTTACACCTACAGTCTGTAGCTAGAGTGGTTTCATTTTCTATGAACTGGTGTTGGGTTAATAAATACTGTCTATTGTGTAGGTGGAAGCGGAGAGTCTCCAGCGTATGTTTGACAAATACGTGGGGAGGATACTGGAGTACAAACGCCAAAACTGCAAGGACCTTGTACCGCAAGAGGAGACCAGCGGGGTCATCTCCCTCTGCAAGCTGTATGAGTCATTGGCCACACCAGAGAATGGGGTGAGTCTTCTGTAAGAGGTGAACAGCCTTGAAGAGAAAATGTAAGGATTTGGGGTCAGTTTTAATCTGGGTGAATTTTGTATACGTTTTGAGGTTTCGTATCTTCTTTTTTTCTATATGCATTTTTGTTTTACTATATTCTTTGCTACGTATGGGCAAGCTTTTTGGCGTGTCTTTGGTATGATATCCTCTTTACAAAACAGGATGAAGGTATAGGCCTACCTCATTTACACCTTTATTGCAAAGATTCACTATTAACTAGACTACTAGATTGGATCTTTAATTAGCCACACAAGCAATGGTTCTGGATTGAATTACTAATATCTCCCATCTCTTCTACCTCCCTGCCACGGATCCTGCCCTCTATGCAACCCTCTCATATCTTTTTCCCTTTTTCTTTACCACTTCAGAACGTGTGAGATTTGTTCATTAGGATGCTGAAAATCTCATCTCCCATAGTCCCAATGACCCCAGTATTAGGCAATGCGGAGTTCCTGCTGAAACTGTTTTCTTCTAGGCTGTTCCTAAGGCCTGTGACTAACATTTCTCTAATGCCCTGTACACACGAGCGGAAATTCCACCAGCAAAAGTCCGATGAGAGCTTTTGGTCCAAAAATGCGACCTTGTATATGCTCCATCGGGCTTTTGCTGGCAGAATTCCAGCCAGCAAAAGATTGCGAGCATGTTCTCAATTTTTCGGTCGGAAAAAGTTCTGATCTGAAATTCCGATCATCTGTACCAATTCCGACGTGCAAAATTCCTACGCATGCTTGGAAACAATTTGACACTTGCTCGGAAGCATTGAACTTCATTTTCTCAGCTCATTGTAGTGTTGTACGTCACCGCGTTCTTGACGGTCGAAAGTTCAGCGAACTTTTGTGTGACCGTGTGTACGCAAGCCAAGCTTGAGCGAAATTCCGTCGGAAAAATCTTGGATGTTTTTTCCGACGGAATTCCGCTGAAGCTTGGCTTGCGTACACACGGTCACACAAAAGTTTGCTGAATAAAAATTCCGCTCATGTGTACGCGGTATAAGACACACAGCTTTGGCTTGCAACTATATGCATCCCTTAAAGAATCGTTAGAGTAACTTAGACCTCAGGCTTATTTTAAACTTATGAATGTCTGTCTCTCCCTTTGTAACGGATGCCCTCTACTTGAACGTCATTACAGCATTTTGGGTAATATGTCTTGGTGCTGGTGGCCCATTGGGTATGGTATACACACTATAATCCCTGTATTTACTAACGCCACTCCTGGGACTCCATATTATTTATCGGAATGGGAAAAATAAATGCTCTGTAGTTTATCAGATGATGACATTGCTAAAGCCTTTATCATGTCTCCCAAGATGTCTATTGCCATTGTAGCCAGGAAAGAAACTTTAAAATACTAGGCGATACCGTTCTCCTTCCAGGCTTCACACCATTTTCTCCATAAGTACCTGACTCCTGATGGAGATGTCATAATCATCCAGCCATATCTGGGGGTTGTTCCCACACCTTACCCCTTTTTGGACATCAGGTTTTGAGCTATGACCAAAGTATCCCCTTCTCGCAACTTGCCCTTCTTTCAGGTTTCCCAGGCTATATAGCCTTTTCTAAAAAAAAGGCTTACTCCAATTGTTTCTCATACATCAGGTTATCCCCAGATACTGAAAATCCACTACGTCACCCTCCATATGTGAGTGGATGGATAAATTGCATTTTTTTAAATTAACAAAAACACTTTATAAATTATTTGATGTCTGCAGTCGGATTTTCCCTAAGCTTCACAGAAATGCTTCCATGAATAGGAGAATCAGTCACAAATCTCGGTATGGTAATGTGAGGCCACAGTGAGGGTGAAATTCCCTCTTTCCTCTCCTTTTATCCTTTCCCCCCCATTTCTTTTTATTCTCCTCTATCTATATCTATTTCTCTTTGTCCTATGTGTGGAACATAAGGTTATTATATTACCATGGTCATATTGAATAAAGCAATAAAGTAGAACTATTGGCAACATTTTTTTTTTTCATTCTGGATAGGGCAGGTGAGGGTTATAACCCCTGTCAGATCTTTTCTATTTTTTGCCGTGTCCCATTGGGGAGATTTCCCTACACTTCCTGTTCCATAGCCAAACAGGACGTGAGAGGAAATCCCTGCAAATTAAGGTAATCTCTTGGGCCCCCCCCCCAGGTCACCAGTACTAGTGTCCCCATTGGAAGATTTCCACTCTATTACTTTTCTGGGGACAATCCAAAATGTGGGATTTTCTTTTACTTTCACTTTCAATGATAAACAGGACAAATAGAGAGGGGGAATCCTTCCCAATGAGGACACAGACCTCAATAAAAAGCTAAATATTAATTTGCCTTCAGTTGTACTTCAATGACCTGTATGAGTATACAGACAGCCTTTTCTTTGTTCGTGAATCATTTACTGGTTTAGGAGATGGAGACTTGCTTTGGGTGCAACTTATGGTTATCACTTTTTCAAAAATATAGGAGTGTGTCCTAACTTACTATTTGTTTTGACTGATCCACTCTGTATTCTTTTGGAAAAATGTTCAATAAAAAATAATCCTGAAAAATAAATACAAAATTACTACATGACAAAGGATTCCCAGAGTACCATGGGTTAACTAAATATACAGTGAAGCAGTAGTTATCTACTGTCAGACAGATTAGAACCTGGGACTAAGCGATCCTTCTAAGGAAGGAGTCACTGCAATCAGTCATTTGCTTCTGTGTGTAAATTACAGCTTGAACTTCTGAACTCTATAAGCAGGCTTTTTAAACAGTGAGGTAAATATACACTATATTACCAAAAGTATTGAGACGCCTGCCTTTACATGCACATGAATTTTAATGGCATCCCAGTCTTAGTCCATGGGGTTCAATATTGAGTTGGTCCACCCTTTGTAGCTATAACAGCTTCAACTCCTCTGAGAAGGCTGTCCACAAGGATTAGGAGTGTGCCTATGGGAATGTTTGACCATTCTTTCAGAAGCGCATTTGTGAGGTCAGGCACTGCTGTTGGATGAGAAGGCCTGGCTCGAAGTCTGTGCTCTAATTCATCCCAAAGGTCTTCTATCGGGTTGAGGTCAGGACTCTGTGTAGGCCAGTCAAGTTCCTCCACCCAAAACTCACTCATCCATGTCTTTATGGACCTTGCTTTGTGCACTGGTATACCGTCATGATGGAACAGAAAGGGACCATCCCCAAACTGTTCCCACAAAGTTGGAAGCATGAAATTGTCCAAAATGTCTTGGTATGCTGACACCTTAAGTGTTCCCTTAACTGGAACTAAGGGGACAAGCCCAACCCCTGAAAAACAAGCCCACACCATAACCCCCCCACCAAATGATTTGGATCAGTGCACAAAGGATTCCCATAGACACACTCCTACACCTTGTGGACAGCCTTCCCAGAAGAGTTGAAGCTGTTATAGCTGCAAAGGGTGGGCCAACTCAATATTGAACCCTACGGACTAAGACTGGAATACCATTAAAGTTCATGTGTGTGTAAAGGCAGGTGTCCTCATTCTTTTGGTAATATAATGTATATTCATTTTTAAAAATCTGTATTTACATATGGAGAGCTACAGTGGAAGATTATGATCACAAGCAGGAACACTATGCACCTGGGGTTGTACTTTAGTTTGCAAATAGCGACAGTTTTGCTTCTAAATGAAAATAATGTCTCTATAAAGGATGACTAAACCCAAGAACAAAAATGTTATAAATTTCAGCTTACCGCAAGTACAGAAAAATACCCGTCGATCTTGCCAGAAATTCCATTTTCTTTTCAATTTCAATGAGCTGAATAGGAAGCAAAAATCGTATTTTTTTCTGTAAACTACTAATCCCATCAGCTCCCATGTAATAGATATGAACAAAAATCTTTATCTTTTTGGGTTTAGATACGCTTTAGATGAAGCTCAAGTTAGTTTCCTTTCAAACATAATCTCGGCCAAGTCATATATATTTGCATCAGCTCCAGCCAATTGTCATTCTATATCTCCTGTTCACATCATAGGTGAATCCAGCAGACCAGGACAATTACAGCCGCATGGTGGAACTTTGGTTCCTCTTCTGCCTGGTCTGGTCAGTATGTGCCTCTGTGGATGAAGACGGGAGAAAGAAGATCGACAACTACCTGAGAGAGATCGAAGGAAGTTTTCCAAATAAGGTGATTGCACAAAAAAACATATTATAAAGAATGGATATACTCAGCAAAAGAAATTTAAACATTTCTACAAGTTTGTTTCAACCTAAGGAGAGGCTCAATCCATGAAAGTGCAATTCAGTCATATCTCTGAGGGTCAAGATCAGCAGTTTAAAAAGAAAACTGTTATGGTTTGGGTTTTTTTTTAGTTTAGAGATTTTTTTTTAATTGATACATTTTCAAATTGTGGTTTTATATCAAATATATATTAATACAATTTTTACAAGTAAACAGTTCTTTCAGGACAAAGGACTACCAGAGGACTATGGGTTAGCTAAAGAGACAGCATACCAGAGCAGCATTCTTTGCAGCGCTCTTCTTCTCTGGTTGAAACCATGCACAGCTGCACCAGATTTTGCACTCTCCAGTGTTGATAAATCAACCCCTTTGAATTCTATAAACTGAGATGTGAGAACTTTTTAGGGCTTTGTGTACACTACAGCTTCTAAATTAAAGTTTAAGGGTTTTTGGAATTTTTTTGCAAAAGTGTCAGAAACCATGAAACAGATTAAGACAGAAGTACAGATAAATCTTACTTGTTTAATATTAATAAAAAAAGGTAAACAGAGTAAACATAGTCAAAACACAGCCAGAGTTGAGGAACCGGAACGGATAGTCAGACAGGCCAAAACGTCAGGAAGCCAGAGATGAGCATAGTAGAACAGCATGCAGGATCTGGAGCCAGAAGGAATGTCAGCCAAGCAAGTCTTTAACAGGAACACAGGAGAGTGTCTGTAGAGATGTGACCAAGGCGAAGGCAGAGATCATCTGGACTGAACGGCTTAAGTAGGCAGGACTGACGAGTAGGATATCATCAACAGGTGAGTCACTGTGGAGAGATAGGAGCTGGCAATTAGCCGACAGCTGAGCAGTTTTGAGAAGGAAGGGCTGAGCCCAGCCCTGACACAAAGCTTCTAAACTCAACTCCATAAAAGCCTACGTGTCCAACTCACATCAGCATCTCAAATAGGCAACATGGCGCCATTCCCAGGATTGGGCGTGTGCGAGCACACATACATGCGTGCTAATGCACACTGGTGCACACAGGTGTCAGCGCATGCCGATTACTGGCCAGAGCTCATCTATGTGCTGGCACATGCATATGAGCATTAGCTGCATGAGTTTGAGCATTAGTTTCCTGGCAGCAGTGTTTGGTTACAGCCATATTTTGTCAGTAAAGCCTCCAACCTGCATATGATCAAAGATGGCATAGTGATCATGTGATGGTGATCTACTCTGATTCGTTCCCAGTCATTAGTGGTGACCAGATCTTTTGGTGACGGCTGGAAATGAAAGCTGCTAGCTGCTCAGAGTTTTAGCTAATGGTTCTCAAAGGGGTTATTAACTTATCCCCATCATGGGCCTTCACGCTGAGAAACAATAATATAAAGGTTGTGGGCGGACAGCGGTTAATGGTTGGGTTTGCAGTTAGGACTATGTTTAAAGGTTAATGGTCAGTAAGTGACCATTGCTCTTTCAGATGTGAAAAATGTGGATATGATACATTTATCCTATAAGTGTGTGGTGTGTTTTAAAGGTAACGGTAAATTTAGCATTAAGGTAACGCTAAAATTTTTGTCAAGAATCAACTGCACCAATAAAAAAAAAAACCCAGCAGTCTTCAGATAACATGTCGGACCTTAACTATTGTTCAACAAGGTAAGGAAAATGTTCAATACATATTTTTCTGTCTAATACTTGACCCTAGGATTTTTTTTCCTCTTCTGCTTGCAGGACACGGTGTATGAGTATTTTGTAGACCCAAAAACAAAGAACTGGATGAACTTTGAGGACAGATTGCCCAAAGGTTGGCGAATTCCAGCCAAGTAAGTATTTTTGAAAAAATTTGCAAAATTGCCAGCATTTAGGGTATGAAGATATCCTATAGGACAGCATACGCTCGACAATTCAAGATTCCCATTGTCAACTTAAATAAAGCTTTGTTTTCTGTTTAAATTTTTTTTATTCTTTTACAAACTTGCAATCTGCCAAAAAAAACAACTGGCCGATGGGACAGACCTCGTAAGGTAACAGTCATATACAGTATATCAGATTGGTGTTACAAAAAAATTGACAAGCCAAACACAATATACTGTAACTTTTGTCTGCCAGAAGGTGAATATAAGAGTGTAGGTGTTTGTGTCAAGTTGCTTGTCCCATGATAATCAATATAAGGGATAAGGAAGAAGGTAGGAGGATAATTGGGCAGGTTTAAAAAGGGAGAGGGACAAGGGGAGGTCTCCCGAGGAAGGGGAGGTGGGGAACTAGGTGATAAAAGCTATATTACTTTGAGATATATGGCTAGTAGCATTTTATTTTGGGTCAAGCCATGTGGTGTCAAAGCTTAAGGGGAGGAATTTATCTATCTGGGGATACCAAACCTTAGCATATTTGGAGATTTGGTCTTAAAGGGTAGCTACAATCTTGCCATGTATCATGGCAATGACTCGATTTTTAGCTAAGTAATGCGGTTTTCCAGGCAGCCGCCACCATCTTTTTTCTTGCAGTCTTCATTTGTAATAAGAGTTTGTACTGCGTATTGGTAATGTCTGGAGGACTCCTGTTCAGTAAAGCTACTGTGAGACCTAAAGCAATGTTTTTGCCAAGTACACTAGACAGCAGGGCAAGGAACTACCGAGTAAGTCCACCAGACATGTAGATGCGTTCCAGTTTCTTTACAAATAAACTTTTGTTTTAATCTTGATAAGGGTGTACTTTATGACTTGGAAGCGTTGGTCTTCTGTCTCTACTTCAGCTTTATACCAGGAACCAGGCAGTTTTTTTTTTTTTTTTTAATCACAATCTTGAGTGACATGAACTTGTACTACATGCACATGGTCAACCTAAACTTAAAGATAACTCTGGAAGATCTTTTTTCAATAATACATTATTACATTTCTGTGCAAAAACCAATTTGCAATTTAGGTTTCATGGCCAATGCCACCATTAGAAATTATGCAGCCCCATATGACCTACCGACTGGGCCTCTGGGCCCCATCACACACTACACGTACTACAGTGCTACCCTAACACACAGTACACTCTTTCTACAGCACTACTACAATACACAGTACACCCCTACTACACTGATATTACAACACACAGTACACCCCTACTACACTGATATTACAACACACAGTACACCCCTACTACACTGATACTACAACACACAGTACACCCCTACTACACTAATACTACAACACATGGTACAACCCAACTATACTAATACTACAACACACAGTATACCCCTACTACATTGATACTACAACACACAGTATACCCCTACTACATTGATACTACAACACACAGAACAACCCTACTATACTAATACTACAATACACAGTACACCCCTACTACACTGATACTACAACACACAGTACAACCCTACTACACCGATAATACAAGACAAAGTCCACACCTACTACACCGATACTACAATACACAGTACACCCCTACTACACTGATACTATAACACACAGTACACCTTTAATAGTACTAAACTGCTTTTGCCAACCCTGGGCCCCCACATGCCAACCTGATGGCACCTTGGCCCAGTACGGGCGTATTGCCTGTACTCCCCTATTGGCAGCTCTGTTCTTGGCCCTAAGTCACCTCTCTAATTCAGATTACTGTCCACTGTTTTTGAGATATTTCCAGTTTGTATAATTTTCCTTGTGCTTTGCTCCTCACAGTTCCCCGTTCTACAAGATCATGGTGCCAACAGTGGACACAGTGCGCTACCAGTTCATTGTTAGTGCCCTGGTGATGCACCAGAACCCGGTTCTCCTCGTCGGTCCAGTGGGTACTGGGAAAACATCTATTGCCCAAAGTGTTCTGCAGTCTTTAGATGCCAACAAGTGGACACTGTTAACTGTAAACATGTCCGCACAGGTAAACAACCCAAAAAATCTTTTGTAGACTTGCAGCTCAGTTTGATGTTCCAAGTGAATTAAAGTCTGAAAAAAGTCTATCCAAAGCCCAATTTTTTTCTCAGTTTTGTACAAAGTGGGCATTATTACCCTTTCAAGATTTTATTTCTGTCTGTATCTCCACTGGGGAGATCCCCTTTTTTGTCAGAGGGACTGTTACAGCCTAATGTGATGGCAAATGCAAAGTTTGGAATCACCAGAGCAAAAATAGAGAGGAAATCTTCCAATGAGGACATATACAGCAAAAAAAACCTGGTGGTGGTTTAACCAATCCATGCTCTATATATCTGTAGGTATATAGTATTTAACATTTCGGAACTCACTTTGCAGAAGCCAAATGAGTGCAATGATTAATTGCAATAGGCCACTGCACTTTGTAATTTTTTTTCCATATCTTATTAAGACATCCATGTTTTCTGTCAATAGGAAGGCCTGTTCCTGTACTTGCCCCATGTGTATGTCTTGGCAAGCCATGTTCCATGCCCCTATCACACCTTGATAGCGTATGAAGTAGCACTGCATATTAAAAGTCAATATCTTGTGGTACATTTGTAATTCACAAGGGTCAGTGTTCATTTTCCTCCTCAGACAAGCTCCAGCAACGTGCAAAATATTATTGAGAGTCGTGTGGAGAAGAGGACAAAGGGCGTGTATGTACCTGCTGGGGGCAAACACCTCCTGACCTTCATGGATGACCTCAATATGCCAGCTAAAGATGCATTCGGATCACAGCCACCTCTGGAGCTTCTGCGGCTCTGGATTGATTATGGCTTCTGGTATGATCGCCAGAACCAAAGCAGCAAATATGTCAAGGTGAGGAACCATGTTCTTCAGATGGTCAGCAGCCTCATGTTATCCTTGATGTATCTTGAAGTTCTTTTCTCTACTTTTTTCTTATACAAAACATTATCTTCTCTCTCCAAACACGTTCCTATCACTTTTCTCAGGACATGTTCATTATGGCAGCGATGGGTCCCCCTGGAGGAGGCCGAACTGCCATTTCTGGGCGCTTTCAGAGCCGATTCAACCTGATTAATATGACCTTCCCCTCGGTGAGTCAAAAGTATTTTTATCTTTTCAGTGTTTTTGAAGTCTATGCTAAATATTATTAATAACCCCTTGGCTCAAAATCGCCTTTTACACCCTGTGGCCAAAATATGAGCTTGTTGGACATCCCATTCCAAAACCACGGGCATTAATATGGAGTTGGCCAACCTTTTTCCAAGCTTCTACTTTTCTGGGAAGGCTTTTTTTAGCGCCATGTTTACAAGATGAATTTCTCTTTTCAAGCCAGTCATGACTGATCTGGTAATATTGGAATGTACTCCCTTTTCTGCAGGAATCTCAGATCAAGAGGATTTTTGGGACGATGATGAGCCAGAAGCTGCAAGATTTTGAGGAAGAGGTGAAACCAGTTGGGGATATAATCACGCAGGCAACCGTAGAGCTGTATAACGCAGTTACTCAGAGATTCCTGCCCACCCCTGCCAAAATCCACTACCTGTTTAACCTCAGGGACATCTCCAAGGTGAGTCACAAGTGGAGCTGAATTAAGAAAATGTATTAATGGGGAAAATATCAAACTCTCATTTGATTGGAAAGTAAGATAGATTGGTAAGCTTTGTGTTTTCTAAACAGTGTCTTTAAAATGATTGTACAGTTTTTAGTTCCTGTCTACCAGTGGACTAATTTCATCTGAGTGTGAATGTCAGGTTGGCAAGTGGCACATGCTCAGTTATTATTAAATTCTCAGCATCCTTCAGGTACTGGGATTTGCTCTACTGTGCCGGGGTGACGTCAGTCCTTTCCCTGTTCCTGGCAGGAGCTCTCAAAAACTTCTATTTCTCTATTCATTAACTAATAGCAATGGGGAAGGGTAGTGACAGGGTGTTTTGTGTCAGCGGCACCATGGCAGCTATGTTGAAGGTAGATAAGAAAATCTGAACAGCCGCACTCCAGAAAGATATGGTTCAAAAACGTTTATTATAAACTCAGAAGCATATGGAATACAGGACACCGTGGCAAAAAAGTACAGGCAATCATCTAACGCGTTTCGCACTTATGCTAAGTGCTTACTCATAGCTCTGACATGCTATGAGTAAACACTTAGCATAAGTGCGAAACGCGTTAGCTGATTGCCTGTACTTTTTTGCCACGGTGTCCTGTATTCCATATGCTTCTGAGTTTATAATAAACGTTTTTGAACCATATCTTTCTGGAGTGCGGCTGTTCAGATTTTCTTATCTACCTTCAACATGACTCAGGATTAGCCAGCACCTGGGGCTCTTTATCCTCGGAGACAACTCTTCATTTTACACCAGGTGTGGATCTATACCGGTGCGGTGAGAACTCTCCTGCTAC
The DNA here is from genome assembly GCF_042186555.1 of Aquarana catesbeiana. NCBI lineage: Eukaryota > Metazoa > Chordata > Amphibia > Anura > Ranidae > Aquarana > Aquarana catesbeiana. Next base: position 684,135,096 of record NC_133326.1, read on the forward strand.
CATGGCAACTATACTTCTGAAACAAGACCTGGATTCTTTCATTAGAATTTATTAGTGATGTTCTTGGTGAACGGCCAGTGAGGAAGTAGAGATGTGGAATTTACCCAAGATGGCACTGGCTTAGGCAGACAGGGGGTTGGCATAGCCTACTAGAGTCATCCTGGTGTGCAAAATTCATTCTATGAATTTTAGCAGTCCATGCTTTTTTTTCAGGACTTTTAATTGGGGATTTTGAGTTTTATGGGTTGTAGATTGGAGAATTTACTTCAGATTCAAGACTTAGGCCTCATACACACGATACAAAAATCAGTAGGAAAAACTCGTAAGACGAGCTGTCTGCGGATTTTCGGATCGTTAGTACGGTGCTTTCATCAGCCAATTTGACTTTTTCGTCAGACAAAAGCTGGATGTGCAGGCTATAGAATTTTTGTCGGATGTGAACTCAATGTCCAATTTTCGGATGGTCAGTGCAGAAATCATCACACAAAAGTCTAAAGTACAAACACGCATGCTCGGAATCAAGGAACGACTGGGAGGAGTTCAGTCTTGTAAACAACCTTTCGTAATCTAGAATTAACATTCGTGACGCGGCAGTAGATGAAATATCGAAATGCAGAACACATTCTCATTTGTTTTGTACGATCTGAAAATCGCGAATCAACACTCACCAAACTTCTACTAACACGAAATTAGCAGAAGGGGCCCCAAGGGTGGCGCTTGAGAAATTAATTTTTCTCTTTATACTCTCATAGTACGTCACTACGTTCGTGTTTGTCAAGCGACAATTTGCGGAAAGTTAGTATGCTAGACAAAATCCTGCACGCTCGCTTTTGACAAAAATCAGACTCTCGGTCGTACAATGATCAAACCGTGTGTACGAGGCTTTACTCCAGCTGGTGCCCTTGTAATTATAAATAAAGATCTATATAAAAGAATCAGGACCTGATTCCTCCTGCTGATGATCCCTCTAGTGATAACTAAAGATCTGTATAGAAGAATCAAGACCTTCCTCCTGCTGGTGATTCCTCTAGTGATATAAATATCTATATACAAGGATCAGGACCTCCTTCCTCCTGCTGGTTATTCCTCTAGTGATAACTAAAGATCTTTATGGAGGAACTAGGGCCTCCTTCCTCCTGCTGGGGATCCCTCTAGAAATAACTGAAGATCTATATAGAGGAATCAGGATGTTCTTCTTCCTGCTGGTGATCCCTCTAGTGATAACTTAAGATTTATATAGAGGAATCAGGACCTAATTCCTTCTGCTGGTGATCCCTCTAGTGATAACTTAAGATTAATATAGAGGAATCAGGACCTAATTCCTTCTGCTGGTGCACCCAAGAATTCTATTTACTTTCCCCACTGCCCAGCCACACTGTTTGCTCATTTAAAAAGGATATTCTGGCATTTGCACCAGGATAGGGAGAACTTAAAGATCACTAATATCTATATTTGCAATTTCACAGGTATTCCAAGGCATGTTACGGGCACACCGTGACCTACACGATACGAAGCACAGTATGACCAAGCTGTGGGTACATGAATGCTTCAGGTATGGCACGCTCACCCATAGGGGCCTATTTATAACAAGGTTGATATTTAACATTGGGAAAAGTTGAATGATAACTAGACACTTTTTCTTAAAGCGGAGTTCCACCCAAAAGTGGAACTTCCGCTCATCGGATTCCTCCCCCCCTCCGGTGTCACAATTGGCACCTTTCAGGGGGGAGGGGGGTGCAGATACCTGTCTAAGACAGGTATCTGCACCCACTTCCGGGAATAGACTCCCGCGGGAGTCACGCCCCCTCCCGCACTCCCCCGCTGCTCCTGAGAAAGACACAGGTCCCAGGAGATAGCGGGGAGCATTGAGAACGCGCAGCGCGACTCGCGCATGCGTAGTAGGGAATCGGGAAGTGAAGCCGCAAGGCTTCACGTCCTGATTCCCTCACTGAGAATGGCGGCGGCAGCACCCGAGGATCGAGGGACGGTTCGGTCTCGGGTGCCGACATCGCTGGGACAGGTGAGTGTCCTTGTTTTAAAAGTCAGCAGCTGCTGACATCTAAAAAAAAAATTTTCGCCGGACTCCCGCTTTAATGGATTGTTATGCCGCTGCCCCTCCTCTCTACCTTGTCCAATCAGAGAACTTTTAAATTCATTGAGAAAATGCAAAGCATTTTCTGAATGGTGCCCGTGCCAAGCGAGCAACTTCATATGTTCACAATGCAGGACAGCTGCTCAGCTCAAGACCCAGAAGCCAGTGGGGATCACTGTAGTGGCAGTGTCTGCTACAATGATTTCCAGCTTCCAGGGTATCAGGTATGACACATACTGTACATACTTACATCGGTTCAAGTTGGACCAGTGCAACTATGGAGAAGTATCTATGCCTAAGCTTTAAAGTAGAAGTCCACCCTAACACTAAAATCCCTGTATCTACAGACATCCACGATATAACACTATCCTATCTGGCCCTGTAAAGAAGAAATCAGTATACATACCTTTTTTGAACCCGATCTGACCCAGGTGGGGGCAGAGGACACGTCTGACAACGGAATTCCCATAGTAAGTCTACTGACGTCACTTCCCATTCATTTCCCAACCGTTGTCGGCTGTGTCCTTCCAGCTTCCGCCGCTGGAGATCGGGTTGGATTGAAAAAAGGTATGTATACTGATTTCTTCTTTACAGGGCTACATAGGTTAGTGTTAAATCGTGGATGTCTGTAGATGCAGAGATTTTAGTGTTAGGCTGGACTTACCCTTAAACTTACTAAAAAACACCGGTAAAGTGATAGAAAGTCGGCCATCTGAAGGCCAAAATGATATTTTATGTCCAGATTGAAAACTCAAAAACTAATTCCAAATTTTGGCCACTAAATGATGCTTTAATCATACGATATACTCTAGTTCTATAACATAGAATATGGCAACTTTCCTTTTAGCTGAGTCACATTCAATCGGCAAACTGTTTATACAAAGACTCCTAAAATTTCGGTATCACATTTTGATTTCAGATTCAAATATCTGCAATCAGACAGGAGCTGTCTGGTAGGCTTCCAGTAAATGAGAGGATCAACAGGGCATGGCCATTGTAAGGCCATTGTAAGGCTCTACTAAAAGTAAAACAGAGATTGTTGCCCCTACCAAGATGGCCGCCTCTCAGGACCTCAGATAAGGGGTTAGAGCTGGCCTTCCTGTATGGGGCCCAGGCCCCATCAGTTCAGCGGGGGCCCGGAGCAGAGAGGGGACTCTTTAACCACCTCAATACTGGACCCTTTCACCCTCTTCCTGCTCAGGCCCATTTTCAGCTTTTAGCACTCACGTTTTAAATGACAATTGCGCGGTCATGCAACACTGTACCCATTTGAAATTTTTATCATTTTTTTTCACACAAATAGAGCTTTCTTTTGGTGATTTTTCTTCACCACTGGGTTTTTATTTTTTGCACTATAAATGAAAAATGACCCGAAATTTTTTCTTAGTTTGTGTTATAAAATTTTGCAAATAAGTAATTTTTCTACATAAATTTTGACTAAAATTTATACTGCTACATATCTTTGGTAAAAATAACCCAAATTAATGTATAGACATGTGCATGATGAAAAAATTAGCTTTGTTTCCTTTTGTTTTGATTCGTTAATCTAGTTATTTCATTTAGTTCAATTCGGTTGATTCATTCAATCCGTATTCGGAATTCGTATTCAGAATTTTCAAATTTTCTTTGAATTTACTGATTTTTTCGGTTTGAAACGTTCAAATCTATGAATTTTCAAATTGGTCGAAATGAAAATGTTATATTGTTTTCAAATTGAATGCAGCAAAGTGAACAGAGAAAAGAAAAATCTTCATCAAATGATTACAATGACTCTTGAAATCACCTTAACAAAAACAGCATTATTTCGAAATGGTACTGTAATGCCCCGTACACACAGTTGGATTTTCCGACGGAAAATGTGTGATAGGACCTTGTTGTCGGAAATTCCAACTGTGTGTGGGCTCCATCACATATTTTCCATCGGAATTTCTGACACACAAGGTTTGAGAGCTTGCTATAAAATTTTGGAAATTCCGATCGTGTGTACACAAATCCGACGCACAAAGTGCCACGCATGCTCAGAATAAATTAAGAGACGAAAGCCATTGGCTACTGCCCCGTTTATAGTCCCGATGTATGTGTTTTACGTCACCGCGTTTAGAACGATCGGATTTTCCGACAACTTTGTGTGACCGTGTGTATGCAAGACAAGTTTGAGCCAACATCCGTCGGAAAAAATCCTAGGATTTTGTTGTCGGAATGTCCGATCAATGTCCGACCGTGTGTACAGGGCATAATAACACACACAGTCTTTGATTTCAGCAATATGTGTACAGTTATGCCCCGTACACACGATCTGACTTTCCGACGGAAAATGTGCGATCGGAGTTTGTTGTCGGAAATTCCGACCGTGTGTGGGCTCTATCGAACTTTTTCCATCGGAATTTCCGACACACAAAGTTTGAGAGCTGGCTCTAAAATTTTCCATCAACAAAATCCATTTGCGTAAATTCCGATCGTGTGTAGACAATTCCGACGCACAAAGTGCCACGCATGCTCAGGATCAATCAGAAGAGCAGCACTGGCTATTGAACATCATTTTCCTTGGCTCGTCGTATGTGTTGTACGTCACCGCGTTCTTGACGTTCGGATTTTCCGACCAACTTTGTATGACCGTGTGTATGCAAGACAAGTTTGAGCCAACATCCGTCTGAAAAAATCCGATAGATTTTGTTATCGGAATGTGCGATCGTTTGTACAGGGCATTAGTATTCGACTGGAGTTCAATGTAAAATTCGATTCGAATTTCCGAAATTCGGACAAATTTTGTTCCGTTATTCGGAGCATTCGATAAAATTTGTTTATATTGTAATTCGGATATATCCGAATCTCCGAATAACGAAAAATTTGTCCGAATATTGATTTGGAAAGAAACGAACCGCACATGTCTATTAGTGTATATTATTTGGTCTTTGTGAAAGTTATAGAGTCTACAAGCTAAGGTGCTAGAAAAAGATATTTATCAGAAAGGCCTAAATTATCTAGTTGTCAGGAAGGTGCCACATCCCAAAAATTGCTAGAACAAATGGAGAAGATAGGACGGGATTTTGGATGCACCAAAAGACACTTCGAATTGGAACAATGAGATTGAATTAAAGAATTTATTGATACAAACATTTAAAATCCATATAAAATAGAAACATGATACATACAAGTAGTAAGCCATACGTGTCAACAACAAGAATTATACAAGATGTCATTCCTCAAAAAAGCAGTGCTACAACACAACAATACGCCTACGCGTTTCAACTAAAGCAGTCTTCTTCAGGGAGTTCATTGTTGAGGAGTACATTAAATGTACACTAAAAGACAAACATCAATCAGAGATACATTTTACAAGATGTTCAAATGTTTACATCAAACATTGAAAATGTGGGTAAATCTTACATAATATAAATAGGAAAAGTATAAATGGACAGCAAACTTGGCTCCAAGGGAATCCAGAAATCAAGAGACCATTCAGAAGAAGGCAGCCTGACATATAATAAAAATGTAATCAATATGAGACATGTAACCGCACCCCTAAAGCGGGGCACGGGACCCACAATTGGTCAAAACTAACACATAAAGAAATATAATAAATCCTTTAGAACAAATACTTACGCATTAATCCACAGTGGTCTAATAAGACCAACCGCGTGGAGGGATTGACCGACCAAAAAAAAGAAGCTATGGTGTCAATCATTGAAAATTGATCACGCCTGATGGCCATACTAGGAGAAATCATCCAAAATTCGGTCATTTGGCCAGTTCGTTCGTTTTTCGGCCAGTTAATGGGCACAAAATCGATAATCGGGACGTTTTTGAGCTGAAAAAACGAAGGACAAGTTTGGAAATTTTCTGCCGAACCAACGATAAATTAAAAGGTTAATGTGTTTCCCGTCCGATCAGTTTGCACTAGGTATATGTAAAAAAAAAAAAATGGATTAATTTATGTCCACTGAACGATTTATCGGTCATTACATGATGGCACTATCGTTTGCTCACACGGCCGAATGTTTGTTTTTCAAAAATGGGTTTGGCCGTTTTTTTGTATAGTGAATGGCCAGCATAACTCCACTTTTGTGGGGAAAAAAAAATAACAAATACATAAAAAATAATATAGCGTATACAATTGTGACACAAGCCATATTTTCTTAATAAAAATGACCTTTCCTTTTCAATCTGCAGCTCCGTAATTTTTTGAAAATGCAATATGGCAAAGTGGACACAGAATGTATACAGAACACCCCCCCCCCCCCCCCCCAGAAATGTAATTTCCTGCTTGTGTGATTGGCTCACTGATTTTCTCAGAAGTCTGCACTGAGGTACAAGTCAGATTTTTGGCATCCCCTGGAACAAAAATTTCATTTTTAGTGAGATACTCTCAATAGGAAATCACGTCTAAAGGGATGCAGACCCAGCAGCGTTCCTTATTAGTGCCCTACAGGTGCAGCAGCTGATTGATAATGAAGAAACCACTCCCATTAGATTCTCATGGACACATACAGACACACAGGGATTTCTTCAGAATAACAAAAGGTAGGAATCTGCAACAAAGTTTGTTAAAATCCCTGCAATGCACACAGACCACCCAGAGGCGAATTTTTTTTTTCTCAGCAAAAGTAGAGTTACGCTTTAAGCCTCGTACACAAAGAGATTAGCGGGCAAATAATCGTCAGGTTTTTTTTTGCTAGTCTCATATCAAATGAGGTTACATTACTTAACTTACAAAAATTCTCGTACGACAGAATACAACTTGGGAAGTGATGTAATGTGTTGAATTGTATTGCAATGCACTTTTTCATTCCCGAGCATGCGTAGTCTTGCTCTTACATTTTTTTTTTTCGGATGAAAGCTGTACTAATTAAATGAAAATCGGACGTTCTGTTCACTTGTGAGAAAAAATTTCTAGCTTGCACCTTCAGTTTTTTTTTTTGCAAAGTAGGCAGTCCAAGGTATTCCAGGTTACTTGAAGTTGTACATTTTTTTTCCCACAATTCTTTGGAAAATAAAGAAATGAAATAATTTTTTTTTTTTCTCACACACAGCATAAGCATAATTGCAAACCTTATATATTTTTGTAGCAGAGACCCTAGAGCAGTGATGGTGAACCTGGGCACCCCAGATATTTTGGAACTACATTTCCCATGATACTCAATTACACAGCACAGTGCATGAGCATCATGGGAAATGTAGTTCCAAAACCTATGGGGTACCAAGGTTCACCATCACTGCCCTAGAGAATAAAATGGTGGGTTTTGTAATTTAATTTGTGACAAGGTATTTGCGCAGCAGTTTTTCAAATGCAATTAAAATAAAATAAAATTAGACTTTAATGAATTTTAAAACACAATATAATAACCTTTTTTTTTTTTTGTAAAATAAATAGATACCAAACATGCCACGCTTTAAAATTGCGCATGCTTGTGGAATGGCACCACATGACGGTATTTAAAAATCTCCATAGGCAACGATTTATAAGCCTTTACAGGTTACCAGTTTAGAGTTAGGCTCGATTCACACCTATGCATGTTGCTTTTGGGCGTTTTTGGAGGTTTTTTTTTCATGCTTGCCACGTTTTTGAGCAGTGTTTTTGCCGCGTTTTTGCCGCGATTTGCGTTTTGCGTTTTTTTTTTTTTTTTACAGTTTTTTTTTTACAGTCTAAAATTTATTTATTTAAAAATGTATATTATTTTTACACTGGGGTTGATTTACTAAAATTGGAGAAAGCTAAATCTGGTGCAGCTTTGCATAGAAACCAATCAGCTTCCAGTTTTTTTTGACAAAGCTTAACCCGCTTAAGGACCGCCCCACGTACATTTCCTGTGGCAGGGCGGCCCTTTAGCACAAAATCACGTACTCTTTCATCGGCTCTGGAGTGCATGAGCGCACCGCCAGAGCCCCGCTCCCACTTTGATTGGATACAGCCTACAATCATTTGCAGAGAGGAGAACAGCGGTCTGCCTATGTAAACAAGGCAGACCACTGTTCTGCCAGAAAGGAAAATGGAGATCTCATGTTTCTACTGATCAGAAACACAGATCTCTGTTTTCCTTTAGTCAAATTATAGAGAATGGTGTAGCGCTACACCATTCTCTATAATTACTACTGTGCATACCTTGCATTTTGTGTTAGCTGCTTTGATACTTTACAATTTATTAACTAATTAAGTTGCTGATTTATATGATTCATATGATGATTTATATGATCCCAGCACAACAAAATTGTGTGTTTTTTCTATTCCTTTAGTCAAAGCACTCCCCCCTACAGTTAGAAAGCACACATAGGGAACACATTTAACCCTTTGATCGCCCCTGATGTTAACCCTTTCCCTGCCAGTGTCATCTAGACAGTGACAGTGCATTTTTTATTAGCACTGATCAATGTATTGGTGTCACTGGCCCCCAAAAAAGTGTCACTTAGACCCCTTTCACACTGAGGGGCTTTTCAGGTGTTTTAGCGCTAAAAATAGCTCCTGTAAAGTGCCTGAAAAGCGCCTCTCGTGCCTCCCCAGTGTGAAAGCCAGAGTGCTATCACACTGGGGCGGTGCGCTTGCGGGACGGGAAAAAAAGTGCTGCAAGCAGCATCTTTGGGGCGGTGTGGGACCGGTGTATACAGCTCTTCTCCACTGCCCCTACCCACTGAAATGAATGGGCACCGCTTCCGAAGCGCCTGAAAAGCGTTTTGGAAGCGCCGTATCACGGGCGCTTTCAAACCCTTCTTGGGGGGGTTAAAAGTGCCCCGCTACCGCCCGAAAAGCGCCACCGCTATAACTGCGGTAAAGCACCGCTAAAATGATCGCTGCTTTACTGCTAACGCCGGCACAGTGTGAAAGTACCCTAAGTGTCAGATTTGTCTGCCGCAATGACGCAGTCCTGCTAAAAAATCGCAGATCGCCGCCATTACTAGTAAAAAATATAAAAAAATAAAAAGTCCCTAGATCCATCCCATAGTTTGTAGACACTATAACTTTTGCACAAACCATCAAACACGTGCTGACGTCACTGCGCTTTCGTATTAGGAGGACGGGATATCGTATGCAGCCGGCCGGCTCTGTTATTTATTTGCGATTTTTAAGCCTTTTTATGTCGTATGATGTCAGGAGCGGTTTAAGATCCATCTAACCATCCAGCCTTTAGTCTATCAGCTGATCCTCTGTACAAGCAAAGGCCCTGGCTGGGTTTAAGCCACCTGCCCGACTTGGCTTGCCAGCTGGTAAGCAGGTTTTTCTTAAAGTGGCGGCACGTTTGATCTGATTTGGTTCACCCTGGTGTTTGATTTATTAAGATTGAACTGTTTGTCTATTCCACTACAAGCAATTGTATGGACTTTCCATTAATTAGCGCAGCTTCCATTCTCCCATTCAGTATACATTTATTGGGATTTTTTTTTTACCAAAAGTATGTTACAGTATACATATTGGCCTAAATTTATGAAGAAATTCGATTTTTTATATTTTTTTCATTGGAAGTGTTTTATAGCAGAAAGTAAAAAATATTGTGTTTTTTTTTTCAAAATTGTTGGTCTTTTTTTGTTTATAGCGCAAAATATGGATCTTGAGGGAACCCCACGCAAAATTTTGGAGGGGTTCCCCTTCAAGATTCTCAACACACAAGTCGCACCGCAAGTCGCATCATCTGGATCCGACTTCTGGTGCGACTTTTATTCAAATCAATAGGATCCCATAGGGAACCATTTATTTTGAATAGAGACAGAGAAACGCTGGACGAGGCGTAACGATGTGTATACAGCGTTACGCCTCGTTAAATCTCGTTTAACACCTTTTACCGGCGTCTGGCGTTTTTACAGCTCTTGTACGCACTGGTCCTGGGTTTTTTTTTTTGGAACTTAAAAACGCCTATGCCACTTACAGCTCAAAAACGCCATGGTGGGCATGAGGCCACAGGCTAACATGGAGAGGCGTTTTTAAGCTGCAAAAAACGCTCATAAAAGCGGCTATAAAAACGTCCATGGGCATGAGGCCTAAAAATTGCCTTTGTTTACATTGTGTGATGGCTTTGATTGGACACAGCCATTATGATCAGGAGGGCCAATCAGAGAGCCCATATCCCAATCTATGATGTGCTGTGGACACGGTCCTCACAAGATCATGCCACTGCGCACTGTGCGACCACACATTCTGGCAGGACCTACAAGGACATCCAGTGAGAACGCCGATTGTCCCACCCGGCCCTTGATGTACAGTGCCCGGGTGAGAAGCGGTTAAATATCTTTGGACGCATGCATAGTAATTCCATGGGTCAGGGCTCCCAGCAATTAAATGAAAAAATCCCTGGGCCCCATCAGTTTAACAGCAGGGGCTGGGACTAGAGAGGGGTCTATTTACTCGTTTTCGGGAGAAAGTGGAGTATTCCTCCATGCTGTAACAATTAAATTAACCACCTAAGGACCGCCCCACGCAGATATACTGCAGCAGGGCAGCCCTCCTGCACAAAATCCGGTACAAGTATGCAATTTCGTGCAGTGAATCTGGGGTGCACGAGCACGCCGCGCGGCGACCCGCTCCTGCTGATTAGACCGAGTGGGAGCCAATCAGCGATGGCCGCCGGGACCCACCGATCATTCACAGGAGAGGCAGAACCATGGTCTGCCTATACAAACAAGGCAGACTGCCGTTCTGTGAGGGAGGAAGATGGAGATCTTGTGTTTCTGCTAAGCAGAAACACGGATCCCTGTCTTCCTCCAGTCACAGCATTCCCCCACACAGTTAGAAAGCACTTCCTAGGGCCTAGTCACACACTTAACCCTTTGATCGCCCCTGATGTTGACCCCTTCCCGGACAGTGTCATTAGTACAGTGCAGGGGCGGATCCAGAGCCTAGTCTCAGAAGGGGCACTGCTAGAAAATACTTTTTTTGGGGTAAATTTAATGGGGAAATGGCTGGTGTTAGCGCTTCAATCATCACGGCACCATGGTTGTTATGGTGTCAGGATGATTGAAGCGCATTATTACTATTATTACATTGTTATAAAAAAAGAAATAGTTCAACTCACCATAATGCAAAATCAGTGGGAGTCCTGAGCGTGTCACTTGCCACTGTCACCTGCCACACGTTGCGGCCATGTCGCTTATCTCTAGATGCAGATTGTCACTTGCCACATGTTGCAGATTGTCACTTGCCACGTCCCATGCCAGACGTTGCGGATTGTCACTTGCCACGTCGCCTTTCACCAGATGCAGATTGTCACTTGCCAGCTCCCAGGCCACACATTGCAGATTGTCACTTGCCACGTCCCATGCCACATATTGCAGATTGTCACTTGCCACGTCCCATGCCACAGGTTGCAGATTGTCACTTGCCACGTCCCATGCCACACGTTGCAGATTGTCACTTGCCACGTCCCATGCCACAGGTTGCAGATTGTCACTTGCCACGTCCCATGGCACACGTTGCAGATTGTCACTTGCCACATCCCATGCCACACGTTGCAGATTGTCACTTGCCACGTCCCATGCCACACGTTGCGGATTGTTACTTGCCACGTCCCATGCCACACGTTGCGGATTGTTACTTGCCTGCTATAATCGTCTCTTGCTGTGTCCCAGTCAAGCAGCAGAGAGATGATCTAATCTCTCTGCTGCCGCGGCTGCCTGCACACTGCACACACAGTGAGGGCGGAACTGCAGGGATGCAGGGCAGGCGCTGGGCGGTGAGAGATGGTGTTATCTCTCTACTCCTCTGCCCGCCGACTCCCTGATTGGCCAGCAGCCGCTCATGCTGTCACCGAGCCGCACAGCTGCTCACCAACAGTGCCGCCCGCTGTCTCTCCCCACCGGAGCCGCCCGCTGTCTCTCCCCAGTCCCCACCAGAGCCGCCCGCTGTCTCTCCCCACCTGAGCCGCCCGCTGTCTCTCCCCACCGGGGTCGCCCATGCTTTCAGCCGGCTTTTCTTTTCCGGCCCGCCGGCTCTCTCACCCACAACGACGCCTGCCCGCACATTTACTGACCCACATTCTTGGAGGGGGCAATTGTCCCGTTGCCCCCCCTGGATCCGCCCCTGGTACAGTGACAGTGCATATTATTTAGCACTGATTACTGTATTAGTGTTGCTTGTCCCCAAAAAGTGTCAAAAGTGTCATTTAGGTGTCCGATTTGTCCGCCACAGTGTCGCAGTCCCGCTAAAAATGGCTGAACGCCGCCATTGCTAGTAAAAATAAATAAATAAAAATTCCATAAATCGATCCCATAGTTTGTAGACGTGATAAATTTGCGCAAACCAATCAATATACGCTTATTGGGATTTTTTTTTACCAAAAATATGTAGCAGAATAGATATTGGCCTAAATTGATGAAGAATTCGATTTTTTACATTTTTTATTGGATGTGTTTTATAGCAGAAAGTAAAAAATATTGTTTTTTTTTTCAAAATTGTTGGTCTTTTTTTGTTTATAGCGCAAAAAATAAAAAACGCAGAGGTGATCCCATACCACCAAAAGAAAGCTCTATTTATGGGGAAAAAAAGACATCAATTTTTTTGGGGTACTGTGTCGCACCACCGCGCAATTGTCAGTTAACATAAGGCAGTGCCGTATCGCAAAAGATGGCCTGGTCATGATGGGGGGATAAATCTTCCAGAGCTGAAGTGGTTAAGCCTCGTACACACAATGAGAGTATTGGATGAATAATTGTCAGTTTTTTGTTTTTTTTGGTTGCATGCTAGTCTCATATGGAAAATGAAGACGCTGTGCCAGCACCTGCTGCTTCCTTAGGAATCATTACCATTGGGGAGCCGTCATATATAGAAGGGGTAGAATACGGCTACTATATACGATGTTCAACACCCGCCAAGTTCTGCATAAGTAATAGTTGGCTCATTCCTACCCAAGGGCGGGGGGCCTGTCAGGCAAGCAGTATGGGGCCCCCCGGTATCTAATGATGGCCCTGTTGCCTCTACATGAAGACACAGTGCAGAAGAAGACATGGTAGGGCACATATACGCAGTATGGGAAACGCAGCAAATCCCAAGCGGTTCCGGCTGCACCTCACTGAAATCGCACTCCCTTCATGTGATCTGCCACCGGTGTCAATGGTAAATTAATGACACCCCCAAAACAGATCTCAGATCGCAGTAAGATTGCAAGAATCGGATCACATGTGAACACCTATGTGATCCGATTCTGGTGCGGCAAAAAAAGAAAAGATGCCTGTACCTTTTTTGTGCAGTGCGAATTGAGCCCATACAATATGAATCGCACGGCAAAGAATCACAGGTGATTTGAATAGGAATGCAGTGCGATTCCTGTCCGAATCACATGCGGTCTCCCACACTGCATATACAGTATGTCACAAAAGTGAGTACACCCCTCACATTTTTGTAAATATTTTATTCTATCTTTTCATGTGACAACACTGAAGAAATGACACTTTGCTACAATGTAAAGTAGTGAGTGTACAGCTTGTATAACAGTGTAAATTTGCTGTCCCCTCAAAACAACTCAACACACAGCCATTCATGTCTAAACCGATGGCAACAAAAGTGAGTACACCCCTAAGTGAAAATGTCCAAATTGGGCCCAAAGTGTCAATATTTTGTGCGGCCACCATTATTTTCCAGCACTGCCTTAACCCTCTTGGGCATGGAGTTCTCCAGAGCTTCACAGGTTGTCACTGGAGTCCTCTTCCACTCCTCCATGATGACATCACGGAGCTGGTGGGTGTTAGAGACCTTGCGCTCCTCCACCTTCTGTTTGAGGATGCCCCACAGATGCTCAATAGGGTTTAGATCTGGAGACATGCTTGGCCAGTCCATCACCTTTACCCTCAGCTTCTTTAGCAAGGCAGTGGTCATCTTGGAGGTGCATTTTGGGTCCTTATGTTGGAATACTGCCCTGCGGCCCAGTCTCCAAAGGGAGGGGATCATGCTCTGCTTCAGTATGTCACAGTACATGTTGGCATTCATGGTTCCCTCAATGAACTGTAGCTCCCCAGTGCTGGCAGCACTCATGCAACCCCAGACCATGACACTCCCACCACCATGCTTGACTGTAGGCAAGACACACTTGTCTTTGTACTCCTCACTTGGTTGCCGCCACACACGCTTGACACCATCTGAACCAAAAAAGTTTATCTTGGTCTCATCAGATCACAGGACATGGTTCCAGTAATCCATGTCCTTAGTCTGCTTATCTTCATCAAACTGTGGGCTTCCTTTTGAATCATCTTTAGAAGAGGCTTCCTTCTGGGATGACAGCCATGCAGACCAATTTGATGCAGTGTGTGGCGTATGGTCTGAGCACTGACAGGCTGACCCCCCACCCCTACAACCTCTGCAGCAATGCTGGCAGCACTCATACATCTATTTCCCAAAGACAACCTCTGGATATGACGCTGAACACGTGCACTCAACTTCTTTGGTCGACCATGGCGAGGCCTGTTCTGAGTGGAACCTGTCCTGTTAAACCGCTGTATGGTCTTGGCCACCGTGCTGCAGCTCAGTTTCAGGGTCTTGACAATCTTCTTATAGCCTCGGCCATCTTTATGTAGAGCAACAATTCTTTTTTTCAGATCCTCAGAGAGTTCTTTGCCATGAGGTGCCATGTTGAACTGCCAGTGACCAGTATGAGAGAGTAAGAGCGATAACACCAAATTTTACACACCTGCTCCCCATTCACACCTGAGACCTTGTAACACTAACGAGTCACATGACACCAGGGAGGGAAAATGGCTAATTGGGCCCAATTTGGACATTTTCACTTAGGGGTGTACTAACTTTTGTTGCCAGCCGTTTAGACATGAATGGCTGTGTGTTGAGTTATTTTGAGGGGACAGCAAATTTAAACTGTTATACAAGCTGTACACTCATTACTTTACATTGTAGCAAAGTGTCATTTCTTCAGTGTTGTCACATGAAAAGATAGAATAAAATATTTACAAAAATGTGAGGGGTGTACGCACTTTTGTAGGATACTCTATGTGAACCTAGCCTAAGGCCCCTTTCACACTTGTGCGACCTGAATGTCACATGACTTTGTCGTGATTTTTGCCGCAACTTTGACGCGACTTGAAGCAATGCCTGTGTAATCTTGAGGTCTATGGACCTCAAGTTGCATCAAAGTCAGACCAAAGTGACTTGGAGTCGCACGGATATGAACGGTACTCATTGGAAATAATGGGGTATGACTTGTCATGTGACTTTGCAGTCCCAAGTCGCACAAGTGTGAAAGGGTCCTTAGTCAGTAATGGGGAACAGACCAGCCGCAGGCAATGCTAGTGATTAACCCTTTGCCCCCTGCTTGCCTTTTCTTGGCACAGCTTCCACAGTACAGGTCCTCTTTTATAGACTACAGCTACCTTTTACTTTTATGTTTTTACTTTTTATAAAGAACAAAACGTCTCCATCTTCAGTGTTCATATACCAGATAAGTCACCCCAGATGACACACAACTTGTATTAATCCGACACGAATATCAAGTGAACATTTTTCACACATTTGGAGCATTACAGTTTGCAAGTTTGTATTTTTAGTACAAAATATCTCACCTCGCTCACAAAAAAAAATGTCATTACGGCTGTGAAAGACGAATGTGAAAACTCACACATATGATCTGGCAATGGACTTTAGAAGCGATCGCTCTGTATTACCCAACTTTAGTAAATCACACCAACCTAGTCACTGTCAGCTGTACGGGGAGAAGATGAAGGAGGAGGCAGGAGGATGAAATGCATGCTGCATGGGGTAATACTGTGTACTGTGTGTGGTGATCATTCACACATTTACAGATCTCTACAACAGAAACACTTTATATTTGATGCTGACCATACACGTTACAATACGATTGTACACGCTGCTTTACATCTACCAGCATATATGTAGTGCTAGAGCTTTCTTGATTGCATATACACTATATTACCAAAAGTATTGGGACACCTGCCTTTACACGCACATGAAATTTAATGACATCCCGGTCTTAGTCCGTAGGGTTCAATATTGAGTTGGCCCACCCTTTGCAGCTATAACAGCTTCAACTCTTCTGGGAAGGCCGTCCACAAGGTTTAGGAGTGTGTCTATGGGAATGTTTGACTCTTCTTCCAGAAGAGCATTTGTGAGGTCAGTCACTGCTGTTGGACGAGAAGGTCTGACTCGCAGTCTCCACTGTAATCATCCCATGACATTTTTTTGTGGCAGAGGATGCCCGAAATCTGACTTATATATTAGTGCAGACTTCTGGGAAAATCAGTGAGCCAATCACACAAGCAGGAATTAATATGACTGGGGGCGTTCTGTACACCATCTGTATACAGAACGCCTCCAGGTTGCCATATTGCACTAAATTTTACAGAAAATTACAGAGCTGCAGATTGAAAAGGAAAGGTAATTTTTAACATTCAATTACAATATGACTTGTATAGCAACTGTATATACTATATATATATATTTTTTTTTTTATTATTTGTTGTTTTTTTCCCATCAAAAAGGAGTTACCCTTTAATGCCCACCCTCTTTTGCTGCCGTACATATACAATATGTTACGTGGGCAATAAGAGGTTAAACAAAATGGCTTACAGACAGCCATACAATGCCCCCAACTTGTTTACAAAAAGAAGAATTTAGGCTGCAATAAACCCCTTTAATCTGCAGCTGTGCCCTGCAGTACTGCTTTACCACCACAAGATGTCCTCAGTCTTCCAGGTTGAATAATGCCCAATGTCATCCATCCAGAAGACTGAGGACATACTAGGAATGCAGGATGTCACTGACCTGCCCAATGAGTGGGTGTCACCACGACACCCTTCATTTATATATAAACGATATGGCAAAAGTATTGGAACACCTGCCTTTACACACACTTGAACTTTAGTGGTGTCTTAGTCCATAGAGTTCAATATTGAGTTTGGGGTGGAGGAACTTGACTGGCTTGCACAGAATCTTGACCTCAACCTGATAGAACACCTTTGGAATGAATTAGAGCGAAGACTGCAAGCCAGGCCTTCTCATCTAACATCAGTGCCTGACCTCACAAATGCACTTCTAGAAGAATGGTCAAACATTCCCATAGACACACTCCTAAACCTTGTGGACAGCCTTCCCAGAAGAGTTGAAGTTGTTATAGCTGCAAAGGGTGGGCCAACTCAATATTGAACCCTACGGACTAAGACTGAGATGTCATTAAAGTTCATGTGCTTGCAAAGGCAGGCGTCCCAATACTTTTGGCAATATAGTGTATATATTGATGTAAATAGTGGCTCTGATGTTAGGGAGACTGCCCAGAACTAGAGAAGAGAAAGAACGCCCAATGTTCCATGTGACCGACCCGAACATTTGCCTGTTTCTTGCAGAGTATTTTCTGACCGTCTGGTGGATTCCTCCGACACAGAAGCCTTCATTGGGATCCTGAGCGAAAAACTAGGCTCTCTCTTCGACCTCACCTACCACAACCTGTGTCCCAGCAAACACCCTCCGGTGTTCGGTAGGTAACATCAGACCCGACCAGTAGCCAATCGGTGCACTTCACTTTATAGAAAAAGACAGAGTAGTACAAGGAACTCTATGTAGTAATGTACTCTCATTACCAATCAGCATCAGATCTGCCTTGAAAGTTTGAACCTTCTTGTTGGCTATCAGCAAAAAACTCCAGAACACCCTTATATTTAAAATGTTTCTAAACCCAAGAGCAAAAATCTCATATATCGCAGTCCTTAAATGTGGCTGCTTACACTAGTTTTCTTTTTTTTTGTGTCTTTTTTATATGGGGAGTTGGTAAATTTTTGGACAGATAAGCGTTCCCACTTCCTCAGTTCTCACCTAGGCGAGACTGACGTCACTCATCCTGCCCCGCTCGCAGTCTCCAAGGACGCTTCACATGTCCCAGGAAGCTACAGAACCAGTCTCACTGTGCCGCCTGATCTCACACATGTGCAGCGGGGAGCTGGCTTGTGATTCAACAGGAAGTCACAGCTGGCTCCAAAATCCAAGATGGCGGCACCAGGAGCCGCCACGGTGAGAAGAACTGGCTGCGGGAAGACAACGCTAGACTCCAGGCACTAGTAAGTACATGACACCAAGATTGAGCAAATGGAAGATCATGGTTGGGGTTGCCATATGGTTTAATGCCCCATGCAACATTTTTAAATTTTGGTAATTCACCTACATCTGGGCACTTCATTGAATGAAGAGGACCTCTTCAATGCCCGGACAAGGTTCTTTTGCACCCAAGGCGAAAAGGCCATCCCTACTTCTCCCCAAAGTCAAAGTCAGTCTCCAGCATAGCTTTCAAGTTCTACCCTTTACACGCCCAACCATTCCGCTAAAGCCCAGGGAAGCTGCCTTTTCTGTCTACCCCTTCACCCAGCCCTGGACCTCTTGCTTATACTTGCATTCACTCCTTTTCCTTTCTACAGGTGATTTTATGCGGGAACCCCCCGTGTACGAGGACATCACCGACTTTGGCACTTTGAAAAAGTTCATGATGACCCAGCAGGAGGAACTGACTCAGCAGCCTGGGACTGCGGCTAAGAAACTCGTTCTGTTCACTGACGCCATCCAACACGGTGCATTTTGAATACCTATTTGCACAAATAATTATGGGTGGAGCCATCTGTCATGTGTGGCTTAATGGATCAACGCGTTTCGCTGTCTTATTGCTTTTTCAGGATGATATGGCAATAACACTGCACGCGTCGATCCATTATGTCAGCTTGGAATCATTAACTTGTGTTTGTTACAGTCAAAACAACATGGTAATTATTGTGTTTGGTGTATGATTTTAATGTCTTTTAATGATGTAATAATGTTTTCAAAAATTCGAAAAATCGTAATTCGGAAATTCGAAATACGTGAATCCGAAAATAAGAAAGGAAAATCCGAAAGGACGAAATCCAAAAATTCTAAATAATAACTAACTAATAATAACTAACTATTAAATTATAGGTATTGGAATTTCCTTTTAAATTTGGCTGTTAGGGAACATAACGAATACAAATTTATATGAAGTTACGAATTATCCGAAATAAAGAATGCCACATCTAAACAAATGGAATGGAACAAAATAATAATAAATAATAATAATATGGTTTTATTATTATTGTTATTTATTATTATTAATTTGTTCAGTTCCATTAGTTTAGATACGGTATTCGTTATTACGGATAATTCATAACTTTGGATAAATCAATATTCATTACGTTCACTAACAGCCAAATTTGAAAGGAAATTCCAATACCTATAATTTAATATTTAGTAATAGTTAAGTTATTATTAGTTAGTTATTATTTTGGATTTTCAAATTTTTGGGGCTTTTGAATTTTCGTTCTTATTTTTGGATTTTCGTTCTTTTGATTTTTCGGATTTTCATTCTTATTTTTGGATTTCCGAATATTCAGCTTTTTAGAATTTAGAATTTCCAAATTTTCGAATTTCCGAATTCCTAATTTTAGAATTTAGAATTTCCAAATTTTCGCATTCTGAATTTCCAAATTTTCGAAATTGCGAATTTCAGAATTTTCTAATTTTCTGAATATTCGGAAAAATTTGGTAATTCAAAAATTCGGATATTCGGATATGAATTGCACATGTCAATTTACAACCACTCTAACACAGTGCACGTTAATGCACCCCAAAAATGTAAATCGTCCCTTCCTCTTTATTATTAAAAATGATTTGTGTGCATTGTGCCTGCTCACATTTGTTCATTATTAATAAATGCTGTACTTCACCTCAATCACAGTAACCAATCAGAATCTATCGCACTGAATTAGGCGAATTCTGATTGGCTCCTGGGTTTTGAATGTTACTATTACTCCTTGAACGTGTTTATTTTGATGGTGTCCAAGCAGAGAATAAATCTTTTTTTTTTGCGTCTTTGCTTTTTTTTGCAGTGACCAGAATTGTGCGTGTGATTGGCCAGCCGCGGGGGAACATGTTACTGGTCGGTATTGGCGGTAGTGGGCGGCAGAGTCTTGCTCGTCTGGCGTCCTATATCTGTGAATACAAAGTCTTTCAACTGGAGGTGACACGTGGATACCGCCGGCAAGAGTTCCGCGAAGGTGAGGGGCAAATGACTGATCCACATAGAGGAAATTTAAAAAGAACCTGTCCTCTTCTCTGTACTGCGCTAATGAGGTGGAAGAACATTGCTGCCAGGCTGTTTGCATTTCCTGGAGGAGGTTGGCAATGGAAGGCTGAGGGTTTTTCTGATCACGGGGTCTCCTGTAAAGTGTATATAAACACAGGAAAAAAAATGTAATATAATACATCTTTACAGTCCTTAGATGTTGCTGCATTAGTTTTCCTTATTTAATGCTTTTTTTGCTTGTTTTCACCCGGTTATCCTGCCAGAAAAAACTTCCTACCTAGACTGACAACATTTATTTACCGTATCCATGGAGGAGCAACGTTGTCACCCTTCCACAGGACTACAGAACACCCTCTCCACTTCTCCATAGAATAGAGGGGGAGGTGTTTTGTAGTCCTTAAGGATAGCTTGGAAACAATGGGGTTGATTCGCCAGGGGTCAAAGAAGGGAGTAATTAAGAGAAGTTGATAGTTAGGGTTGCGCTAACATTTTGGGACAAGCCTTCTTTTATTGTATGGCGTTACGATAGACAATGATTTATTCCCTTCTTTTTTTTATCTCTCTATGTGCTCCTTTCTCTCTCGTTTTCAGACATTAAAAAACTGTATCGACTGGCCGGTGTAGACGGGCGCCCCTCTGTCTTCCTTCTGACGGATACCCAAATCACAGAGGAGGCTTTTCTGGAGGACGTCAACAACATCCTGAGCTCTGGAGAGGTCCCCAACCTGTACAAGGCGGATGAGTTTGAGGAGGTACCTTTGTGTGTGGTGCAGGCCTCTTCCTGTTGTGTACATGTACAGTATCTCACAAAAGTGAGTACACCCCTCACATTTTTTTAAATATTTCATAATATCTTTTCATGTGACAACACTGAAGAAATTACACTTTGCTACAATGTAAAGTAGTGAGTGTACAGCTTGTATAACAGTGTAAATTTGTTGTCCTCTCAAAATAACTCAACACACAGCCATTAATGTCTAAACCACTGGCAACAAAAGTGAGTACACCCGTAAGTGAAAATGTCCAAATTGAGCCCAATTAGCCATTTTCCCTCCTCAGTGTCATGTGACTCATTAGTGTTACAAGGTCTCAGGTGTGAATGGGGAGCAGGTGTGTAAAATTTGGTGTTATCGCTCTCACTCTCATACTGGTCACTGGCAGTTCAACATGGCACCTCATGGCAAAGAACTCTCTGAGGATCTGAAAAAAAGAATTGTTGCTCTACATAAAGATGGCCTAGGCTATAAGAAGATTGCCAAGACCCTGAAACTGAGCTGCAGCACGGTGGCCAAGACCATACAGCGTTTTAACAGGACAGGTTCCACTCAGAACAGGACTCGCCATGGTCGACCAAAGAAGTTGAGTGCACATGCTCAGCGTCATATCCAGAGGTTGTCTTTGGGAAATAGACATATGAGTGCTGCCAGCAATGCTGCAAAGATTGAAGTGGTGGGGGGGGGTCAGCCTGTCAGTGCTCAGACCATACGCCGCACACTGCATCAAATTCTAAAGATGATGCACAAGAAAGCCTGCAAACAGTTTGCTGAAGACAAACAGACTAAGGACATGGATTACTGGAACCATGTCCTGTGGTCTGATGAGACCAAGATAAACTTATTTGGTTCAGATGGTGTCAAGCGTGTGTGGTGGCAACCAGGTAAGGAGCACAAAGACAAGTGTGTCTTGCCTACAGTCAAGCATGGTGGTGGGAGTGTCATGGTCTGGGGCTGCATGAGTGCTGCCGCAACTGGGGAGCTACAGTTCATTGAGGGAACCATAAATGCCAACATGTACACTGACATACTGAAGCAGAGCATGATCCCCTCCCTTCGAAGACTTGGCTGCTGGGCAGTATTCCAACATGATATGACCCCAAACACACCTCCAAGACGACCAACTTGCTAAAAAAAGCTGAGGGTAAAAGTTATGAACTGGCCAAGCATGTATCCAGACTTAAACCCTATTGAGCATCTGTGGGACATCCTCAAACGGAAGGTGGAGGAGCACAAGGTCTCTAACATCCACCAGCTCCGTGATGTCGTCATGGAGGAGTGGAAGAGGACTCCAGTGGCAACCTGTGAAGCTCTGGTGAACTCCATGCCTAAGAGGGTTAAGGCAGTGCTGGAAAATAATAGTGGCCACACAAAATATTGACACTTTGGGCCCAATTTGGACATTTTCACTTAGGGGTGTACTCACTTTTGTTGCCAGCGGTTTAGATGTTAATGGCTGTGTGTTGAGTTATTTTGAGGGGACAGCAAATTTACACTGTTATACAAGCTGTACACTCACTACTTTACATTGTAGCAAAGTGTCATTTCTTCAGTGTCGACACATGAAAAGATAATAAAATATTTACAAAAATGTGAAGGGTGTACTCACTTTTGTGAGATACTGTATAAGAGGTGTCAGCTCTTCATTTATTAAAACGGACCTTCAGTCCCCCTGATTGTAGCTCTGCCCCCCTCCACCAGCGCTGCCATTTTGGATAGTCCGAGGCATGCACAGATGTACCGCAAGGCTCTGCCCAACCTTCAGGACCTGGCAGAGCTCAGCAGTGCTTCAGGAAAAGGGGTCCCAGACCTCCTTCACCTCTCCATCGTCGCGCAATTGTGTGAAGAAATCTGCACATGCAAAAATTTGTGCGCAATGTCATCCTCCCAAAAAAGGAAGAAGTGCAGCACCAAAAAATAAGATAATATCCAACTGTTGTAGAGGGAGGGGGTGGGAGCCAGGTACACCCACATTGTGTATCGGGTTGAAGGTCTGCTTTCAGTTAATAATGTGTAATATTGTTAGTGTCCGTCTTATTTATTAAGCTGAATCACTTCAGTGAAGCTAATTCTGGGATGACAAGATGCCCCAAACACAAGAAGAGGTCTTGAAAGGAATCCAGACATTTATAAAGCAGTAATGCTAACTCATTTTGGGTGTCCACATACTCCTTATCAGAGCTTAAAGTGGTTGAAAACCCTTATATATACCCAGTGAAGTGACTGGCCTCAGGGTGATACACAGATATAAAACAAATCTTCCTGTACCTTGTACTTGTTGATCTGCAGTCTTCTCTTCTCTATAGATGTTAAAAAGTGCTGAATTTATAAAACTTCTCTGAGCTGTCAGAAAAAAAGGGTACGGAGAACTGAAGTTACACTCTGCAGAGCTCAGTGAGGAGAGCTCTGAGAGCTGATTGGAGGGAAGGGACACCCCCTTAACACAGGAACAGAGCTGAGGCTGTAAATCAGCTGGAGATTCCTCCCATGTCACCATTTTTCTCTGGGTGTCAGGAAAACTTGTCAGTGATTCTTGCTGATAGCAGAGGAAGGAGGCAACAGACAGAAATGTCACTTAGTGCTCTGGATTGAGACAATTAACTGAATTGGATTGGAATATTTCCAATTGGTGAAAGGTCTGGACTGCAGGCAGCCAGTTCAGCACTCTTTTACTAGGAAGCTATGCTTTTGTCATAGATGCGGTATGCGGTTTAGCATTGTCCTGAAATATGCAAGACCCTTCTTGGATGGAAGCATATGCTGCTCTAACACCTAGATATATCTTTCAGCATTGATGTGCCCTTTCAGATGTGAAAGCTGCCCATTCCATATTCAGGCCTAATGCCCCATTCCCCCCCCCCCCCCAATACCACCAGAGATGCAGGCTTTTGAACTGAGCGCTGATAACAAGCCAGAAGGTCCCTCTCTTTAGTGCAGAAAATGCAGCACCCACGGTTACCTAAAAGAATGTCAGATTTCAATTTGTCTGATCACAGAATAGTTTCCCACTTTGCAACAGACCATTTTAAATGAGCTTTGGCCCAGAGAAGACGGCGGTGTTTCTGAATCATTTTCAGATATGGCTTCTTCTTTCCATGATAGAGCTTTACTTTTTTGGATGGCACAGAGAACTGTGTTCAAAGACAGTGATGTTTGGAAGTGTTATTGAGCCCATGCAGTGATGTCCATCAAACAATCATGCCTGGTTTTAATGCAGTGCCGCCTGAGGGCCCAAAGATCACCATCATCCAATATTGTGTTTTGGCCTTGTCCCTTCTCAGAGTCTCAGATACTTTTGATGATTTTACTGTGTCTACTGTAGATGATGATATATTTAAAGCCTTTGCAATTTTATGTTGAGGAACATTATTCTGAAATTGTTTGACAATTTTTAGACAAAGCCTTTCAGACTGGTGAGCCTCTGCCCATCTTTACTACTGAGACACTCTGACTCTCTAAGATGTTCTTCCAGCTCTTCCTTGTTGGTACCACTTACTTTGCCAGCTTTTTGGTGCCCTGCCTCAACTTGTTTGAGACTTGTTGTTGCCATCAGTTTCCAAATGATCTTATTTTTTCCTTAAAATTGTACATTTTCTCTGTTTAAACATTTGATATATTTTCAATTGTGAATAAAATATGGATTGGAAAAAGCTACCCTAAAAATAAAGTCCAAAACAGTTGACATCAAAATAATTGAGTGTTCTTAAATACGAAAGGTCATGACAACACCACAGTGTGCATCCACAAATAAAGTGCTCGACCACCGTAGCTGTAGATTAAGCTTACCGGACGGCAAGCTTTAAAGCGCAGGTGGCTTTAGCCCAGCCTAGGCCTTTAAGCTTGCTGATGACCACAATAGGAGCCGTATTCAGATGGTGAAGATCGCTCCCCTGGACTCACGTCCGGCATCCACATAATTAGCACATTGCCCAGAAAAGAGAAAAACGATGGAGAAGTCCAGTCTCGGTACAAAAGGGATGTTTAGGTCACCACCTAAGATCAAATTGAAAGTCCCGAATGTTTCTAGGCCTGCTGTTACAGAGGAGCCGAAGGGAAGTTGATCTGTGAAGAGCATCAGTCTGCCTGGTGTGAGGCTGGTGAAATCAACCATCTGTCTGATATGGGTTTGTGGGATCTGAAAATCTTTGCATTCTGTTTTTATGTAGATTTTACACAGCATCCCAATGTTTTTGGAATCAGGATTGTATTTTCTTTTTTTTTATACTTCCCTTTTCAGATGTCTTCAGTCTGGCCATCTAATGTCATAGGATACTCTTCACCTCTTATCTGATGTTTACCTCCTCAGTGCTATACACTAACTAATCTTTCTTTTCTATTGCCCTGTAGATCCGGAGCATTCTACAAGAGAAGGCTAAAGAGGAGGGTGTCCCAGATAATCCTGAGAGCCTCTTTAACTTCCTGATTGAGAGAGTGCGGAATAATCTTCACATCGTTCTGTGTATGAGCCCCGTGGGAGATCCTTTCAGGTGAGGAGAGTTTACCTAGGGCAGAGACTATAATGGATTACATCCAATTCTCTTCATATGTGATCAAAGATAGACCGGTGGTGTTTGGAGTCCATCTGCTCTCATACAATTGTTAACTGTTGTATCATATATACCTTCTCCTATATGTGACTGGGGACATATAAACTCTATCACCACAAATATTGGGACACCTGCCTTTACACGCACATGATCTTTAATGGCATCCCAGTCTTATGCCCGTACACACGGTCGGACTTTGTTCGGACATTCCGACAACAAAATCCTAGGATTTTTTCCGACGGATGTTGGCTCAAACTTGTCTTGCATACACACGGTCACACAAACTTGTCGGAAAATCCAATCGTTCTGAACGCGGTGACGTAAAACACGTACGTCGGGACTATAAATGGGGCAGTGGCCAATAGCTTTCATCTCTTTATTTATTCTGAGCATGCGTGGCACTTTGTCCGTCGGATTTGTGTACACACGATGGGAATTTCCAACAACGGATTTTGTTGTCGGAAAATTTTATAGCCTGCTCTCAAACTTTGTGTGTCTGAAAATCCGATGGAAAATGTCCGATGGAGCCTACACACGGTCGGAATTTCCGACAACACGCTCCGATCGGACATTTTCCATCGGAAAATCCGACCGTGTGTACGGGGCATTAGTCCGTAGGGTTCAATATTTAGTTGGCCCACCCTTTGCAGCTATAACAGCTTCAACTCTTCTGGGAAGGCCGTCCACAAGGTTTAGGAGTGTGTCTATGGGAGTGTTTGACCATTCTTCCAGAAGTGCATTTGTGGGGTCAGGCACTGATGTTGGACAAGAAGGTCTGGCTCACAGTCTCTGCTCTAATTCATCCCAAAGGTGTTCTATCGAGTCAAGTTCAATTAAGTTCCTCCACCCCAAAATCGCTCATCCATATCTTTATGGACCTTGCTTTGTGCACTGGTCCTAATCATTTGGTGGATGGGGGGATTATGGTGTGGGTTTGTTTTTCAGGGGTTGGGATTGGCCCCTTAGTTCCAGTGAAGGGAACAGTTAAGGTGTCAGCATACCAAGACATTTTGGACAATTTCATGCTCCCAACTTTGTGGGAACAGTTTGGGGATGGCCCCTTCCTGTTCCAGCATGACTGCGCACCAGAGCACAAAGCAAGGTCCATAAAGACATGGATGAGCAAGTGACATATCACAGTTTTAGCAAATAATACAAATCTGGAGCATCTTCAGGTCTTTAGCATGTGTGTCTTGACGCATCTCAATGTGAAGACGGTATTTTTGTGTCCTCTTCTGTTGCAGGAACCGCATCCGCCAGTATCCAGCACTGGTCAACTGCACCACCATAGACTGGTTCTCCGAGTGGCCACAGGAAGCTCTGCTGGAGGTAGCCGAAAGATACCTGGAAGGAGTGGAGCTAGGAAATATGGAGGGGGTGAGTTTGACTTTCAGTCTGAAAATGGCTCTAATGGGTGAAGCTGTTGGTGAGTAATTCTCTTCTCCCATGTGTATTCACCCCTTGTCTAAAATCCCAACTTTCCCTCCTATATACCCCCAAGGTCAGTGGGAAGGTGGCCAGGATCTTTGTCACCATGCATCGCTCGGTAGCGGAGTACTCCCACAAGATGAAACTGGAACTGAGGAGACATAACTACATCACCCCCACCAGTTACCTGGAGGTCGTGTCCCGGTACAAGAGGTAAGTCCATCCTTTCACCTCGCTCATTTCTGGACTTGTAGGAAACTTTTTCTCTTGTCTTAGTAGAACCATAAAGAAAATTTCCCCATGGGACTTTCATGAGTAGTGCCAAATGAAGTAGGTAACAATATAAAAAAAATGCGAAATTTATTTCATATTTAAATTAAAATCAAAAATCAATTAAATCAAACAAATTCTACATTGAATATGTCATGATAAAAACAAACAAAAAAAATGATATACATATATTTCTGGTAGTGATGCATATACAGAATTTTGCAGGAGCACTTAAATTAGTGTATTCTTAAAGCTGTATTCTCTATGCGTTTCGTAGAGTAGCACCCACTTCCTCAGAGCCAAGATTTGATTTATGTATATCTGTGGGAAGAGCATGTCATAAGCAAAGCAATATGAAAAGTATAATATGCTTAATTTACAAGGCCCCCAAAATGGGGTGGTGGTAAATCCCCTGATGTGCAGAAAACTTACTTACACAGCAGTTGGAACACAAACATATAGACACAATAAGTGCCATCAAAAGGGTAAGTATATCAGGGAGACCTCCACAAGGTAGGTTCTCTTTTCTTAGATTTTGTATTTCAGGTCATTTGTATTGCAGCATTTCTCAAAATAAAGAGTGTATTTCACTGCACATTGTGAGCTTCTCACAATGTGCATTAGAAGCTGCAGCAAAAGCAGATAGAGAATGCCTCATTTCCTGGCTGGAGGACATCTAGCTTCATCTAGCTCTTTCCTCCGCAGTCTGACTGTGCCTGGCCCTCCCCTTTCATAAATTGGATTTCAGTTGTTTCGATCATGAGGCTCAACATTGCTTAGGTTGAGTCTATATACAAATACAGGTTACCTAGGAACACCCACTTCTCCAGGCTGACACTTACCCAACAAAGCATTTTGATATTTGCATAACTCCTCCCAAGAGCCAGCCCACTGCTTGTATCAGAGCTGAGGACTCTTGAGAGGAGTACTGAGGCTGGTGGGAGGGGCCAGCAGGGTTCAGTATATGAAAAAACAGGTGTGTAGGCGCTTCTACCATAACAGCTCCACCCGGTGCTCAGACCTCAAGGTTCCTGACACCTTCAGCGTACCAAGATAAGGAAAGGGATGGTCGGCACTCAGGATAACATCCAAAAAGTGATATTCCCTTATTGAAAAAACATGTACAATGCTGTAAAACCAGCCTAAGCGTTTCGTAAATTAGTCCTTAACTATGACTAAGAATGAACGTCCGAAACACGTAGGACGTTTTTACAGCATTGTACATGTTTTTTCAATAAATAAATATCACTTTTTGGATGTGATCCTGCGTGCCGTTCATCTCTTTCCTTATATTTTTCCGGCACAGAGACCCAGCGATGGCACCACTAGATCTAAAATAAAGGTTTTATTTAAAAATGTCATTAGTTTTGGACAATACATCTGAATTCTTCCTTAAGCACCTTATTATATGTGTCTCCTCTTTCCCCCCCCAAGCCTCCTGAATGAGAAGCGGATGGAGTTGGGAGAGAAGGCCACCAAGCTGCGGAATGGACTATTCAAGATCGACGAGACCCGAGAGAAGGTGGAAAAGATGTCCGAAGAGCTGGCCATCGCCAGGAGCAAAGTGGCTGAATTCCAGAAGCAGTGCGAGGAGTACCTGGTCATCATTGTCCAGCAGAGGAGAGAGGCCGATGAGCAGCAGAAGGTCAGTCTGGACCCGACCAACCACATCGATTTTTTTTTTTTTTTTTTTATCTTTTCTTTTAAATTTCAGTTTTCCTTTAACAATTGTGTCCAACAATTCTCCACATCTCTCCATCAGACGGTCACAGCCCACAGCGAGAAGATCGGAGCGGAGGAGATAAAGTGTAAGGCTCTGGCAGACAATGCACAGAAAGATCTGGAGGAGGCACTTCCCGCTCTGGAGGAGGCCATGAAGGTAGGTTCCAACTTTGCTTCTTGAGCGTTGGAAAGGGTGTGTCCACCTAAAAGTGATATTTAGGTCATGGTTGGTATCTGGTGAGCTGACCAGTTCCTTAAAAGCCCCCGATGGCAAGGTCACAAGCCATGGGTTGATTTACTAAAACTGGAGAGTGCAATATCTGGTGCAGCCAGATATTGCACAAAGCCTGCTTTTCCTCCTCTCCCTCCCACAGGTATTCAGCAGCTGCAGGAGGAAAATGGAGGGGATTGGTTCCTCTACATGCCGCCCCCCCCCAGCGCCCCTACGATCCAGGTCACTTGTCTTCTGCTGCCCTCAGACCCCTGTGTGCTCCCCTGGCCCTCCCACGTGCCCCTGCAGTGCTACCGGCCTTCCCTCTTCTGCTGGCCGCTGCATGGGATGTGTCAGGATGTAAAGCGGGAAAGGGGCCGGTAAATATGTCATTGGACAGAGTCAGTGATCGGAACCGATCGATCTTTTGTCCATTCATAACTGCATAATGTATAAGCATAATAAACTCTGTGCTTCAGTTTGTGAATGAATGGGAAGCTCTGTATAGAGCTATTCCTGTCCATTCATTCTGTGCAGGTGAGGCTGCAGAGATGGAGATTGAGGGCTGAGTCCTCAATCTCCATTCTCTGTTTCAAAGGTGAAACATCAGAGGTCTGTTTAGATCCCTGATATCTCACCAAAGACAGGGCTCTTAAAAATAATAAAAAATACAATTGTAAAAAAAATAAAATAAAATGGTAAAAAAAATAATTAAAAATAAAAAAACTACTGACACCAGTGGTGGAACTTTCAGGGTCGCAAAGTTGGACTTGCAACCAGGCATTCCGCCACCATGGGGGGGTCCCAAGACTGCAGGAATGGGGCCCACTGCAGAACATGTTAAAGGGTCCCGCTGCTGGACCATAATAAAGGGCCCCATGACGGGGGTAAAAGGCCCTGGTATCAGTGGAAAGGACCCCAGGCTTGAAGAAAAGGGCCCCAGCAGGAGGTCCCTTCATGGGTTCTTGCATCGGGGCCCTGAAGATTCTAGTTAAGCCTCTGATCTGACCTTAGCACAGGCATGCAAGCAAGATGGTGTGCTTAGCTGAGAAAGCCCTTCCTCTCCTCCTGAAGACTCCTGGGATGGATGACATCATTTGCCTAGGCCTAAACAAATAGAAAGTAACTGAAGAAATGTAAAAAAAAAAGTTTGAAACAAGTAAATTTGATATACTGTCCTATTTATTTACTAATGTTAGTTGCATTAGGATTAAAATTAGTGTTGATTGAGAGAGTGACCTTCCGCTTTACCCAAAGTTCCAGTGTCTCCTCTTGCCCTGATTGATCAGAAGACACATAATCCATATATTCCTGTAGTAGTATTAGACTGCAAAGTCTTCTGAGAAAGACTAAAAAAAATTGTCAGAAAATGATGAGAAGAAAGTGAGTAGACATTCTAGGCCATGGAGAAAGCCACAACCATCTAACCACAATTCCTGTATCTTCTCTTGCCCCAGCTGACCGTGCTTCATAAACTGCAGACATCTTGCAGAGCCTTCACTAAGGGGCTATTAGAATAATGCCAAAATCCTTTTTACCGTTATTGAAAATTTTCCTTTATAAAGTTGCATTTGCAATCTCTCCTTTCCATTCCCGCTAGGCCCTGGAGACGTTGAACAAGAGGGACTTGACAGAAATCAGAGCCTACGGACGGCCACCAACCCTGGTGGAGACTGTCATGCAGGCCGTAATGACCCTGAGAGGGAACGAACCCACCTGGGCCGAGGCCAAGAGGCAACTAGGTAAGGCTGGAATAGGGAAGAGTGGCTGGCAGAGACCAGAGAGATGTTTTTTGGGTGCAGCACCAGGTCCGAGGTTTCAGTGCCAGTGTAAAAAGTAGTACGTCTCCGGGAGACTTCATCATATGGAAGTCTGTACTGTGTTACTGTGTTTTCATCAGTTCATGTGTAGAATGTAAGAACGAACATCAATAGGACTACACTGTGACCTATGGTTAGACTTGGAACGCCTCTTGAAGCATAGAGAAAGCTTAATCCCTCATGATAGGGGTGCCAGCATGTGTATTCACTCATCCCCCAGTGATAAATCCATTGTCTGTAACAAAAGCCACACTCCCAGCCTGACCAAAGTGTGAATGTTAATGTGAAACGGCCTTCAGACAGCTCTCCTTGCCCCCCCAGCCCCCCCCCACACACACACACTTCCAACACATTTCGCCATGCCCACCGGCCTTAGTCATAGATCTCTATGACTAAGCCCTGGTAGATGGAGTGAAATTTGTCAGGGGGCGTGGTCTGCGAAGGAGATCTGTCTGAAGGCCATGTCACATTTACGCTCACACTTGGGTAGGGCCAGGAGTGCAACCTTCTTTATATACAATCAATAGTACTACAGTAGAGAAAGAGTTAACAAAGTTCTAGTATCTATCTATCTATCTATATATCTATCTATCTTGGAATTGTAATCCTGTCCAGCAAGTCTGTTGATTTACACTATGTAATATCAGTGTTCTCTGTACAGCACTGTGGAACATGGAGAGAGATTAATGCCTGTATTGTCAGCTCCATCAAGTGGCCAAAATGTGATATGGCTTTCTGAAATACCTCAATGAGAAAACTATACCATATGGATCCACTAGATGGAGCTGACAATACAGGCATTAATCTCTTAGAAAAAATACAGGACCTTTGGTTCAACTTTGTGGAAGAGAACCTTCCACAGTGTCTGATTTTTGTGGCCGTTTCTTTTTCCAGGTGAGCCCAACTTCATCAAACAGCTCATCAACTTTGACAAGGACAACATCCCCGAGCGGGTCCTGAAAAAGATTGGCCAGTACTGTGTCCTGCCAGACTTCCAGCCAGACATTGTTGGCAGGGTGTCTCTGGCGGCCCGCTCCCTGTGTATGTGGGTGCGTGCCATGGAGGTGAGCTCAGTATCCTAAGTCAATGGGATTGGCATGGGTGTGGCCATGTTTGCCGGCGTTGGTAGATGTTCGTGGTCTTTGGGGATGCTCTGTCTTTCTGAGTCTCCATCCCTCGGTTACATCTTTTCTTTCTTTCTTTTTGGCAGATGTATGGTCGTATATTCCGTGTGGTGGAACCCAAACGGGCCCGCATGAACGCAGCCATGGCACAGCTGGCGGAGAAGCAGGCATCACTGGCTGAGGCTCAGAATAAACTCAGAGAGGTAACAGTGGCTGTAATACCCTCATTGTATTGGTAGAAATCACATTTAAGGCATGGTAAACCTTCCTACCTGCATAAGATGAGCCGTGATCATGTAGTTTCATGGTGTCAGTTGTTGCTCTGTACGCACATCCTGTTGTACAATAAGGGCTCATTTACACTTGTTTCGACTTTAACACACATTAAAGCACCTACCGCTTCAACATGCTTTTTTGATTTTTTCAATGTTTCTGTGATGGTTTTTTGAAGCTTTAATGAAACTTGGAAAATGCCCTGTGTTTGTTGAGTTTCTGTTTGTTTTTAAAGGGGCCCAGCAAAACCCTGGCTCAGTAGTACCCCCACTCAGCAGATCCCGAACTTATTAGTATCCTTGTTCAGCAGACCCCCAGCTTTCTTAGTACCCTCGTTCAGCAGATCACCTGCTCAGTAGTAACCCCCAGCTCTGCTGATCCCCCACTCAGTAGTAACCCCCAGCTCTGCTGATCCTCTGGTTTGCTGATTCTCCTCTCTCTCTGGTTCCCGTTTACCTCCCGCTATATTGCTCCCATGCTGCCCACCATGTGTGACATATGCTAGTTTTCCTAGCTAGTTTTCCAGTTCCCCAGCTCTGTTGATCCTCTGCTGCTCAGTCCTCTCTCTCCGGTCACCTTATGCCATAGCGTTCTCATGTTGCACACCACGTGTGCCATCTGCTAGTTGCTTCGCTCCATTATGGACCCCGCTCATCTTCCTGCTGCTCCATCCTGCACACCAGATGTGTGACATCTGCACCAGACACTCCCAAAATATATACACATGAATCGGAAGTGACGGCTTGTTGGTTTCCCAGTGCATCCTGGGATATTTCATACCTGCAATACCTCCCAAACAAAGCAAAGCTAACTCTGAGTAAAAGCCTCTCAAAAGCAGCAGGTTGTTAGCGAGTTGGAGATACTTTAAAGCACTAAAAAAGCGACATGGGATATTATTTTTGACGCAAAGCAAACACAACATTTGAACTGGACTGTAAGCTAACCATTTTATTCAGTGACAGGAGCTTTGGTTGCCATTCAGAGAGCTTTAAAAAAAAAGTGTAAAATGACATATTTTGAAGCAAATGTAAATGAGGCCTTAAAGCGGTTGTAACCCTAAAAAAAAAAAAAAAAAACATGTTCCTTTAACCACTTCAGCCCCGGAAGATTTCCTCCCTAGTGACCAGGCCATTTTTTGCGATATGGCACTGCATCATTTTAACTGATAATTGCGCGGTCGCACAACGCTGTACCCAAACAAAATTGATGTCCTTTTTTCCCACAAATAGAGCTTTCTTTTGGTGGTATTGGATAACCTCTGCGCTATATACAAAAAAAGAGCGACAATTTTGAAAAAAGAAACAATTTTTTTTACTTTTTGCTATAATAAATATCCCCCCAAAAAATGTAAAAATGTATTCTTCTACATAGCTTTGGTAAAAAAATCGCAATAAGCGTATATTGATTGGTTTGCGCAAAAGTTATAGCGTCTACAAAATAGGGGATAGATTTATGGCATTTTTATTATTAATGTTGTTTTTTTTACTAGTAATGGAGCTGATCAGCGATTTTTAGCAGGACTGAGACAGATCGGACACTTTTGACACTTTTTTTGGGACCAATGACATTTATACAGTGATCAGTGCTATAAAAATGCACTGATTACTGTATAAATTACACCGGCAAGGAAGTGGTTAACACTAGGGGGCAATCAAGGGGTTACATGTGTTCCCTGGGAGGTGTTTCTAACTGTGGGGGGAGGGTACTGACTGGGAGTACAGAGAGATCGCTGTTCCTGATCACGAAGAACAGACGATCACTCTGTACTCCCCTGACAGAATTGGGATCTGTTTGTTTACATTAACAGATTCCCTTCTGTCTCTCTGTGGAGCGATCGCGGGTGGCTGGCGGACACTGCGGCCACTGGCCACGCGCATCAGCTCCCCCGCCGTGCAGCAGGCGCGCGCCCGCTATAGCTGTTAAAGGGGCCGGCGTACAGCTATGGCGATTTGCGGAAAAGAGCCGACCTGCCGCAGTATAATGACGGCGGCTGGTCGGCAATCAGTTAAAGCATATTACACAGCCAAGTGCTTGTTCAGTGTTATTTGTCCCTTTCTGTGCTGTAAAATACCTGGTTGATTCTGCCTGTTCCTGTGTCCCCCTATGTGAACTGAACACTTTAATCATGGCTGCTGATCCATTATTCTGTGGTCGGATTACGTGCCTCCATCATCCTGCTGTGTTAGTCTCTCCTCTCTCCCCCTCCCCTCCTGCAATTACTGGCAGCCCCTCTGTAATAGCAAGATATACTGTGCAGTGTCTTTGGTTTTTTTTAAATCATGCAGCTAAATACTTTATATCACATTGCCACTGTGCGGTCACGTGACCTCTCGGCTGACATCAGAGGGAAATCTCAGCCCTTCCTGCTGTAGTCCTCAGATCGGGGAAGGAGAACGGCAGAATGTCACATGACCACACAGCGGAGATGTGAAATAAGGTATTTAGCTGCATGATTTTAAAAAAACAAAGACACTGCACAGTACATCTTGTTATTACAGAGGGGTCTGCCAGTAATTGTAATCGCTAACTTAACAACCACTGTAATCTTCACATTCCAGTGTCAGCAGTTGTAGTTTGTGTTAAAATATGAAGGATGCGTCATGGCACTGCCCAGATTAATGCATGACCTCTGTGGTCTAAGAACTGACACTTCCTGTGAAGAAATGACATGTTCCACAATCCTTGGTCTCCCAGTCTAGTGGTTTGCAGGGGAGAGCTACACAGTAATTAGATCTGACACAGACAAAAGCAGGAAGAGCATTCACAGGCACACAGAGAGCTCTTGTGCAGTTTGGAAAGGGGATGGTAAGGATGCAACATGTGATTGGAAAGGGGTCTTCAGTAAATGTATTATAACTTGTGTTCTGTCATAAGTATCAAAAATGGAACAATTGACAGTAAAAGGGGAGTAATGCTTGGTTTCTCTTCTTGGCAGGTGGGCGAACGCCTGGAGCAGCTGAAAATGCAGTACGAAGAGAAGTTGGCCCAGAAGGAAGCGCTAAGGGTGGAGGCAGAGGTGATGGAGGTGAAGCTGCAGAGAGCTGGAACCCTGGTGACGGGACTGGCAGGAGAAAAATCTCGCTGGGAGGAAACGGTTAAGGTGAGTTTCATGCTATGTTCTGGGGGTCTCCAGCCATGCTACAAAACTGCTGGTGGCTGGAATCTTACCATATCTTTATCACAATCACTAATGTATACCCCTACAATCCAGCTATATTGAGGTGATATAAGACTGATGAAGGTGGATTATTTGAACCCCGAAGCATTGGCCTTCTTATTCTGCTCATTTTCTAATAAAATATTTTGGACTCTCACCTATGGGTGTGGAGCTCCATCTCCTTCCTATATAATGAGAAAAAAAATATATGATGGAGTCATAACTTTTTCCTTGTCTATCCAAAGATTTTAAAAAGTTTAGCTTTACAAACAATGTAACCAGTGGCGGCTGGTTCTCAAAATTTTGGGGGGGTCGCAAAAAAATTTTGAAAAAAAATCAATTGCAGCCACTGTGCCCTCAAACGCTGCCACTGTACCCATCAAACGCTGCCACTGTGCACATCAAACGCTGCCACTGTGCCCTCAAACGCTGCCACTGTGCCCATCAAATGCTTGCCACTGTGCCATCAAACGGTGCCACCGTGCCATCAATTGCAGCCACCATCAAACGCTGCCACTGTGCCATCAAACGCTGCCACTGTGCCCATTAAATGCTGCCACTGTGCCCATCAAATGCTGCCACTGTGCCATCAAACGCTGCCAGTGTCCCTATCAAATGCTGCCAGTGTGCCCATCGTATGCTGCCAATGTGCCCATCAAATGTGGCCAGTGACACCCCGCTCACACCCCCCCCGCGGAGATAGATCGCGGTACAACCCGCTCACACCACCCCCTGCAAATTTTGAAAAAAAAACATCAATTGCAGCCACTGTGCCCTCAAATGCTGCCACTGTGCCCATCAAACGCTGCCACTGTGCCCATCAAACGCTGCCACTGTGCCATCAAATGCTGCCACTGTGCCCATCTAACGCTGCCACGGTGCCCATCTAACGCTGCCACTGTGCCCATCAAACCCTTGCCACTGTGCGCATCAAACGCTTGCCACTGTGCCATCAAACGCTGCCACTGTGCCATCAATTGCAGCCACCATCAAACGCTGCCACTGTGCCCATTAAACGCTGCCACTGTGCCCATCAAATGCTGCCACTGTGCCATCAAACGCTGCCAGTGTCCCTATCAAATGCTGCCAGTGTGCACATCATATGCTGCCAGTTTGCCCATCAAATGTGGCCAGTGACACCCGCTCACACCCCCCCCTCGCGGATAGATCGTGGGACACTCTGCTTACACACGACCCCCGGGCGGATGGATCGCGGAACACCCCACTCACACCACCACCCCCCACCCCCCCGCAGATGGATCGTGGGACACCCCGTGTAGGAGGACCGGCGCTCACCAGGTGTCCTCTTCTCTGGCGTCTCCTCTCCAGTCAGCTTACTCCGCTCTGTCCCACTTCTGCCAAAGCGCTGAGCATCCAATAGGGATGCCTGGCGCTTTGGCCAATCAGGAAACAGGTCTCACTGACCTGCCTCCAGATTGGCGGGGAGGCAATGAGGTGTGAAAATAGCGAATATACATTCGCTATGGTCATGCAATTGGGTGGGATCAGGGCGCACTCTCTGCGCCCCGAGCCCACCCTTTTTTGAAGCCTATTAGAGCCTCTGGCTTTAATCAGGTGCTTCTGCCCCCGCCATAGGAGTCCATGCCTGCGGCGTCCTGAAAGGGGCCGGGCGCATGGATAGGGAGGTGGCAGCAGGGATGGGGGGCGGCGCCCATGCGCCCACAATGCAGGGGCTGCCATTGCCCCAACTGCTTCCACTTTAGTTGCAGAGGCAGCGGCCGGGGGTGTACACATGCCATGGCTGCAGCAGGAATCATACTCCTTGTAGCATTCGGCAGGCATAGCGCCCCACCAAGCACAACCTACTCAGGTGAATAGGGCCATTCTACAAGCTTCCTGCAACTAAATGTAATGCACACGGTTGCGGTGCACTAGTGCAAGGTTCAAGGGGTTAAAGCTGGAGGTGAGGAGGTGATACAAATGCCTCCTCGCTGCCTGTTAAATGCTCTCCGAAGAGCTATCCGAATGCAGATAGCTCCTCGGCGACCAAAGCAAGTGTGAACAAGCCCTTAAATCCATAGAAACTATCACTACAGACTACAATGAGACATTCCCAAGAGTGAGAACAGTAACAGTTTGGTCTAATAACTTTCTGCAAAGTGATTTCTAGCAAACAAACCAGTTATTATATATTAACCTAACATTAGCATATAAGCACCTAATATTGTCATTTAATCATTGATTAAATATACAATAATATTTTTTTTTTATCAGTGGTAAGAGACTGTAATATGTGGACACAGTAAGGGAGTGCCATGGTTTAAATGGTCCAGTACCTCTGAAATGCCTTACGACAAAGCAGTCACTTCAGGCAATCAATGGCTCTTTTTATTTTTTATTTTAATTATTTATTTACAATACAATAATATCTTTCATAACCTCACCTAAGGCTCTTTTTTAGGCCAGCTCGGGTTTACGTTAAAGCTGGCCCTAGATGGGAAAAATTTAGAATGAAAATTCGTAGGAAAAGAATGTCCTAAGAAAGTTTGTTTTTCTAATCATTAAGTGGGTCAAATTAGTTTTTAACCACAGTGATAAGAAAATTCGGAGATGCAGGATGGAAAATTTTTCCAGAATGAATGAATTTCTAACAGTGTATGTGGTTTTCGTTCAGTAAAGTCCATTCCAAAATCAAATGTTAAAAGCAAACAAAATCTTTCAAACGAAAATGAAGTGTTCTGAGAATTTTCGTAAGAATTCTCCTTATGCCCCGTACACACGATTGGAAATTCCCCCAGCAAAAGTCCGATGTGAGCTGTGGATCGGAAATTCCGACCGTGTGTATGCTCCATCAGACTTTTGCTGGCGGAATTCCTGCCAGCAAAAGATTGAGAGCAGGTTCTCTTTTTTCGGTCGGAAAAAGTTCCGATCGGAGATTCCGATCGTCTGTACAAATTCTGACGCGCAAAATTCTTACGCATGCTTGGAAACAATTCGACGCATGCTCGGAAGCATTGAACTTCATTTTCTCAGCTCGTCGTAGTGTTGTACGTCACCACGTTCTTGACGGTCGAACGTTCAGAGAACTTTTGTGTGACCGTGTGTATGCAAGCCAAGCTTGAGCGGAATTCCGTCGGAAAAAACTTTCATGGTCCGCTCATGTGTATGGGGCATAACACTTTTCCTAAGAATTTTCATTAAAAATTCTATCCATCTATGGCCAGCTTAAGGGTTTTTACACCTGAAGTATGCATCACTGTTATGCAGAATTCAGGCCAGCACAATGCAAAGTCAGTGAC
Source organism: Aquarana catesbeiana (assembly GCF_042186555.1). Classification (NCBI taxonomy): domain Eukaryota; kingdom Metazoa; phylum Chordata; class Amphibia; order Anura; family Ranidae; genus Aquarana; species Aquarana catesbeiana. Next base: position 684,173,787 of record NC_133326.1, read on the forward strand.
CATGGTCATATATATTGAGCAAGTATTGATAGGTGTCCCAGACCCAAACCATTGCCAAGCATCTTCCTTTTAAAGCAATGTCAGTGATATATGTTTTCTCTGGTTACTGATACTAATTTTTTTTTTTTACAGGGTCTAGATCAGGATTTGGGTTTCCTAGTCGGTGACTGTCTGCTGGCCTCGGCTTTCTTGTCTTATATGGGGCCCTTCCTATCCAACTACCGTGATGAAATCCTTTCCATCTGGATCAAAGAGGTGATTTTTCTTTATATACAAAGCTCTAGCTCATTGGTTCTGCCATATGAATTTTCTCTATATACAAAGCTCTAACACAGAACTTGTTAGCTCTGCTATGTGCACCGAGATAGATCAACCATGTTTTTTGAGGTGAGCCAATATGAACTTCAAACACCTCCAACCAAACAAATTCCACAAACAAGAAGACCCCAGTTTAAGTCAGGGATAAATCTTTTGGAGATCCACTATTTATATTTCAAGAATTTTAGAACCATTTATCCCAACTGTTAAAATCTGTGCATTGCGTTCCATGAATGTACCATTCTGTCCATATTGTCCAGGTGAAGGAGATGCTGGTACCCTGCTCCCCAGAGTTCGACCTTTCCACCTTCCTGTCCAGTCCCACCATGGTACGTGAGTGGAACCTGCAGGGCCTCCCGTCCGACAGCTTCTCTAGTGATAATGGTGTCATCGTCACACGTGGGAACAGGTAATGCCTTTGGCCATTCCTTCACTCTGTGCCATTACTAAGTGATAAGGTCAAGGAATAAGAGGAGTACTGTAATTTAGTGGTTATATCGGGGACCTTGTAATGTTAGGCTCCTGATTTTAATTTCCTCCAGACTTTTGTTTGCATGGAGTTTTTTTTTTTCTTCATGGTCTGTGAGGATTTCTATTTTCCTTCCACCCTCTAATAAATATTCTAAAGATGTTATGTACTTCTCCTGAGGATGTAATTAATGTGAGAATGTGCTGCATTTTACACTTTTAAAAGCCCTGGCATCCCTTAAGAAGTCTTGCTCTTTAATTCATGATGATTTTTTATATTCAGGTGGCCACTGATGATAGACCCACAGGGACAAGCCAGTAAATGGATCAAAAGTATGGAGTCTGCTAAGGTAAATCCATGAACATATCTTCTTCAGCAAGCAATGTTCTCAAGATAATCCCTCCATACTATGTGCTTGTCTCAATACGGAGCACTACGTGTCATTTCTGTCTGCTGCCTCCTTCCTCTGCTATCAGCATGAATCACTTATGACAAGTTTTCTTGACACCAAGAGAAAAAAGTTGACAGGGAAGTGAGCTCCAGCACTCAACCTGTGATTGTCAGCCTTTGTTCTATTCCTATGAGCTGTGTGAACGGGGGCTTGTCTCTTCCCTCCAATCAGCTCTCAGAGCTCTCTTTACTGAGCTCTGCATAGTGTAACTTCAGCTCTCCGTCCCCTTTTTTCTGAACTCTCAGACAAGCTTTAAAAATTCAGCACTTTGAACGGATGCAGAGAAGAGGTGGTGGCAGATCAACAGGTACAACTTATGTAGAAGGATTTATTTCATCTCTGTGTATTACCTGAGGCCAGTTACTTCACTGGGTATATGTAAGGGTTTACAATCACTTTAATTAATGTTGATTGCCATTGGCTGCTGGTGTTAGATGGGTCCACGGGGAACTGAAATTACACTCTGCTACTTGGGTCACGTGCTATAAAGAAACTGCAAGTTTTTCTTGTCCAGATTATATTTGTTCTACAGAAACCAACCTCCAGTTCCTTCTGCTTTAGTCACATGTGCTGGGAAGGAGTCAACTTCCGTTTCCTCCAGATTGGATCATATGTGCTGGACTGGGGTCAGCCTCCAGCTCCCCCTTTCTTCATTGCATGTGCTGGACTGGGATAATCTTCCAGTTCCTCTTTTCTGGATCTCTTTGTAGCCATGAGGTCATCTTCCAGTTCCCTCAGCCGGAATCAATTTTGCTAGAGTGGGTCAGCTTCCAGTTCCTCCAGTTTGAGTCACATTTGCTAGACTGGTTCGGTTTCCACTTCCTCCAGCTTGGATTAAATTTGCTGGAGTGGGTCAGCTTCCAGTTTCTCTAGCCTGGGTCAGATTTGCTAGACTAGGTTAGCTACTAGTTCCTCCAGCTTGGATCACATTTGTTGGGTTGAATCAGCTTTACTTTCATTCAGCCTTGACCACATCTGCTGGATTGGGTGAGTTTTCAGGTCATCAAGCATTGACCTCAGGGACTTGGATATGGTCATCCTCCAGTACCTTTCTGTATCACATTTACTGAGATGGGATCATCTTCCAGCTCTCTAATCCTGGGCCATATGTGCTGGTCATCTTACATCTCCTCCAGCCTAGATCATATATGTTGGGATGGGATGGGATGGGATCAGCTTCTAGTGGTCAACCCACATTTCCTCCTGCCTGGATGATATGTTTTGGGAAGGGATAGAACATCTATTCTCCTTTACTTTTTTCACATATTCCTTTGTATTTCACTTAGGGTCTAAAAGTCATCGACCTACAAATGACCGATTTCATGCGCACCCTGGAACAGGCTGTTCAGTTCGGGACAGCCGTCCTTCTACAGAATGTCCAGGAAGAGCTGGACCCTTCACTGGCACCTATTCTGAACAAGTCTGTCGCCAAAGTGGGTGAGTAATGCAGAGACGAAACAGATGCCAGTTGGCATTGAAGAAGGTGACTGGTGGGGTGAGGCAAATGAGTACCACAGAGACACCCCCCGAATGACATATAGAGTTATATATGGATATGATTAAAAACACAGTCATTTTGTGCAGCTTGTATTCAGCATGCTCCCTAATTACTGTATAAATCCCAGATGATCCCAAGAAAGCTACTATTTAGACTTGATACATCTCTCCGAATATTGTAGGACAGAAAAAACACTGGTGGGATCAATCTTTTGGGATGCTTTGCCATCCTGCAGGCTCTGCCTCGCAACTGAACCAATCACAGCTGGTAAACTTTGTTTTCAACCTATTAGATTAATTTAAAAATTTGGCATACTAGTTTTCCTGCACTTGTGTGCAAGCCCGTTTTCATTGCTGATATGTATTTTGCCAGTGATAACCACATATACTGTATTAACATCACACACTGGTGTGCTTAGTATGCCACATTAAGAGTGGGCATGGTTTTCATTGTGCCAGGGGTGCTGCTAGGATTGTAAAAGACCTGGGACACCTTTGAGCACACCAAGCAGAAGAGTAATGCGCATTCTATGCGCGCAGCGGCAAACAGTGGGTGTGGCTAAATGGGGTAACTATGGGAGCGGCTTAAGGGACGTGGTTAAATAAAACAATTCCCCCAGTTTTATCCCCAAGTCAATCTGTCCCCCAGTATAATTCCCCCCAGGTCAGTCTGTCCCCCAGTATAACCCCCCCCCCCCAGGTCAGTCTGTCCCCCAGTATAATTCTCCCTGGTCAGGCTGTCCCCCAGTATAATCTCCACAGGTCAGTCTGTCCCCCAGTATAACCCCCCCCCCCAGGTCAGTCTGTCCCCCAGTATAATTCTCCCTGGTCAGGCTGTCCCCCAGTATAATCTCCACAGGTCAGTCTGTCCCCCAGTATAATTCCCCCAGGTCAATCTGTCCCCCAGTATAATTCCCCCAGGTCAATCTGTCCCCAAGTATAATTCCCCCAGGTCAATCTGTCCCCCAGTATAATTCCCCCAGGTCAATCTGTCCCCCAGTATAATGGGTTAAACTATGGGAGGGACTTAAAGGGCGTGGTTAAATAAAACAATTCCCACCAGTATAATCCCTTCCAGGTCAGTCTGTCCCCAGTACAATCCCACAAGATCAACCTGTTCCGCAGTATAATCCCCCTCAGATCAGTACATAGTTACATAGTAGATGATGTCGAAAAAAGACACAAGTCCATCAAGTCCAACCTATGTGTGTGATTATATGTCAGTATTACATTGTATATCCCTGCATGTTGTGGTCATTCAGGTGCTTATCTAATAGTTTCTCGAAACTATCGATGCCCCTCGCTGAGACCACCACCCGTGGATGGGAATTCCACATCCTTGCCGCTCTTACAGTAAAGAACCCTCTACCTAGTTTAAGGTTAAACCTCTTTTCTTCTAATTTTAATGAGTTGCCATGTGCCTTGTTAAACTTCCTTCCACGAAAAAGTTTTATCCCTATTGTGGGGTCACCAGTACGGTATTTGTATATTGAAATCATATCCCCTCTCAAGCGTCTCTTCTCCAGAGAGAATAAGTTCAGTGCTCGCAACCTTTCCTCATAACTAAGATCCTCCAGACCCTTTATTAGTTTTTTTGCCATTCTTTGTTCTCTCTCCATTTCCAGTACATCCTTCCTGAGGACTAGTGCCCAGAACTGGACAGCATACTCCAGGTGCAGCCGGACCGGAGTCTTGTAGAGCGGGAGAATTATCGTTTTATCTCAGTAGTTAATCCTTTTTTTAATGCATGCCAATATTCTGTTTGCTTTGTTAGCAGCAGCTTGGCATTGCATGACATTGCTGAGCCTATCATCTACTAGGACCCCCAGGTCTTTTTCCATCCTTCATATTTTTGCCACCCAAATGCATTATTTTACATTTTTCTACATTGAACCTCATTTGCCATGTAGTTGCCCACCCCATTAATTTGTTCAGGTCTTTTTGAAAGGTTTCCACATCCTGCAGAGAAGTTGTTGCCTTGCTTAGCTTAGTATCGTCCGCATATACAGAGATTGAACTGTTTACCCCATCCTCCAGGTCGTTTATAAATAAATGAAATAGGATTGGTCCCAGCACAGAACCCTGGGGAACCCCACTACCCACCCCTGACCATTCTGAGTACTCCCCATTTATCACCACCCTCTGAACTCGCCCTTGTAGCCAGTTTTGAATCCATGTACTCACCCTATGGTACAATCCCCCCAAGGTCAATTTGTCCCTCAGTATAATCCCCCCCCCCCAGGTCAGACTGGCCCCCAGTACAATCCCCCCAGGTCAGTCAGACTGACCTAGGAGGATTTTATTGGGGTACAGACTGGCCCCCAGTACAATCCCTGCAATAGTTGATTTTTTGGCCCCCTCAATAGTTGCACAAATGTTTGTCAGATCACAGCTTTCACTAAAAATACACTAAAGTTACAGTATTATTAGCACACATAAACTCAACATAACCTAAAAATTGATGTTAAATTCATACTAAGGCCTTGTTCATATGGGTGTACTAAAGTGTACCCGTGTTTTCCTCGCATAGTGATGCACAGGTGTTCTATGTATCCATGTGTAGGAAGTCAATTGGGACACAGTGACTGCACAGGCACAGTTTCTGCTCCCAGTCGGACATCCATGTGGGTGCACAGCCAGAATGCAGACAGTATGAGTTCAGGGGCATGCAGCCGCATCCACACAGATGTCAAATTGAGAACAGCTGCTATGTCTGTGCAGCCGCTGCTTCCCAATTGACATCGATGGGACTACCTGCACGGGGATGCGCGGGGGATATGGGGGCTTTGGTAAAACATCAGGGTTCCAAACAGACCCCTGGTGTCTCTTTTTTGAGACAGAGAAATGGCCTGAGGATATAAAGTCCCCATTCCCTTTCTCTTCAGTCTCAGCTGCACTGTATATGAATGAATATAAGTCTCTATACAGAGGCTTCTATTCATTCACAAATTGAAGCATAGAAAACAGTGTTCATTCAGGAAGAGGCTGGTGAACATCATATGACACCTATTTCTGTCCCCAGCAGCAGCTGGAGCTGGTGGGAGGGGGAGGAGGGGAATCCAGCCAGTAGCCCTGCAGAGAGGGAGCCAGGGATCAGTGCAGTGCAAACAGGTACATACCCTGATGCTTCCCTGCAGTAGCTGAAGTCGGCGGGAGGGGGAGGACGGACGACGGCCAGCAGTGCTGCAGGAAGGGGGCACTGGTGATTGGTGAGGGAGGGCACAATATATGGGGTTGAAGCAGTGGGGGGGATCTTTTTGGGAAGGTAAATCCCTCTGTGGCTCCCCTGCAGCACCGAAAACTGGCGGAAGGGGAGAGGAGGAGAAGCAGGGGATCAGTGCTATGGGGTGGGGGGCACATAAGAGCGGAGGGGGGTATATTGGAGAAAAGGTGGAGCAGCAGCAGATGCTCCATGATTGCAGTGTGTAAGGACACAGTGGACCCCACCCCCCTCAGTGCCCGTGTGCACCGCACACATTGCACCCATGAATGATACGCCACTGCTATTAACCAATAAACCCGGCCTAACCCCTAAACTGCTACCGAACCCCTAAAAGGAACCTTTAAAGTGTAATTAAACCCCAGTACAAACATGTTATATATTGCATACCAGTCTTTGGATGTGGTGGCTGCATAAGTTTTCTCTTTTTCAGGCTTTCTTTCTATATTTCACCTGGTGATCCTGCCAGTAACACACTTCCTTTAGTAGGATATCAATGCTCACTAACTGTGGTCATTGGGTAGAATTACAGTAAAACCTTGGTTTGAGGGTAACTTGGTTTGAGAGCGTTTTGCAAAACAAGCAATGTTTTAATAAATTTTGACTTGATATACAAGTGATGTCTTGATATACAAGTAGCGTCACGTCACAACTGAGTATAAAACAGAAGAGAGGCGCCTGTAAGTGTAGCAATATGGTTATATTTAATGAAGGTACAACATTTAGAAACTCACATGGTTGATGATTAAAGCAGGCACATCTAAGTATGCAGGCATCCGGGGTAATGCTGTCCACATAGACCGTCCTCCGCACCGCCATCAACATCATTCCTTCCACTCAGCGATCCACCAGCAGTTCAAGCCTTACTTTTAGATCGCTCTACTGCAGGGTAGTCTTCTTGGTCACGATTGCAGACTGACAGCGGTGAGAGCCGGCGATGCGGGGGATGGTCTATGTGGACAGCTTTACCCCGGATGCCTCCATACTTAGATGTGCCTCTTTTAATCATCAACCATGTGAGTTGCTAAATGTTGTACCTTCATTAAATGTAACCATATTCTACACTTAGAGGTGCCTCTCTTCTCTTTTATACCCTGTAGTTTCTGTTGAATTTTGCTTCTAATCCCCTTGTGGAGGCTTCCATTTGTGGATGGACATTTTATGGTTACGCAACCTATCACATTGCTATAATCTTTTTATATGGACTATAAACTGAAGGACTTATGAATAAATGGTTGTGGAACGAATCAATGGAGTTTCCATTATTTTTTATGGGGAAATTTGCTTTGATATACGAGTGCTTTGGATTACAAGCATGTTTCTGGAACAAAATATGCTTGCAATCCAAGGTTTTACTGTACTAAAACGATCATTGGTGTCAGTGAGAACTTAACTAAAAGCCAAAAATTGGTCATTGCTCAAGGAAGCCCTAGCAACCTCTGGAGGAACCCTAGTCCTCCATGGAACCCTGGTTGAGAAACCCTGATCTGGATATATAAGAACCTTCACAGACATTAAGAAAATTGGGAGATTTAAAAAGGAACCAGCGAATCATCCAACTATAGCCACGTCCACTTTCCTCTGAATTACAACTTTCAGGAGCAATCATTTTCTAAAGGAAGACAATCTTGTTTTGTACAGGGGGAAAGCTCCAGATCCGGCTCGGTGATAAGGACGTCATGTACAATCCGGAGTTCCGGTTCTACATCACAACAAAACTTTCCAACCCTCATTACACTCCGGAGATCAGCTCACAGACCACCATTGTCAACTTCGCTGTGAAAGAGCAGGTAAGGGACTTCTTCTAGAAAGGCAGTTCTGTTGGTAAAGTGAACCTGTTGTATGAATAACAATATTGGTGCAGAACAGATACAACATTGTGCTGCAATTACCTTTTAAATCCTAAAATTCATTTTTTTTTTTGTGCACCCAGATAGCCCCTCTAACAATCTTGGACGGTCATGTCATGTCCGCCTCTCAGTCAGTGTTAACTTGGAACTCCTTAATACTCTCACCCCCCTCAAGCTGTAAAACAGTTCAATGAGCCCTGTGCTTTGGGGTCCGCTAGCGCTGTCATTGGTTAGTGCAATACCCACAAAGTAAAGCACATTACTAAGTTTGAATTGACATTCAGTGAACAGTGATCATTGGATTGAGGGCTCCTGATGCACATGGCAACAAACTGTAGGGTGTGGATGTTACTTTCCTTGACCTTGTAATGGCAACACTTCAACTATATTATAAAAGGAAGCCAGCGGGGGAATCTAGGCTTTTTCTGGGGCAATTGTATTCTGTAAACTTTATTTTATTTTCAATGGAAATTATAGACCAAAAATGTAAAAACATATACATTCCATTCTATCATCTGTTCTGTTTAAAAACTCACTAAAATGAAGTTATAAAGGTAAGTTAGGTAGGTTAAAATGAAGGTACAAATCAAGATCAACATTATTTTCAAGTGAGTAAAAAAACTTTTCTTTTTTTTTTTTTTTTTTTTTTTTTTAGTTTTGTGCATTTTATTGTTATGTATTAAATAAAATGAATGGAAGCCAAAAGAGCATATTCATGGAAAAAAAAAAGAAAAATAGTAGCTAAGGGGAGAAAAGAGGTAAAAAAGAATAATTAGGTTTATTAAAGGGTCAAATAAGAAATCATTTTATTTAAAATTATCTGACTAATGTCATATGAAGATTAAAGGCCAGACCTTTGATCTGCTGTACATATAAATAAAATAGTAAATATATTGAAACCATTACATTGGCTTATTGGGGTTCATTTTCTAAAGGCAAATAGAATGTTTTGTTGCAAGGGAAGTTGCACTTTCACTAGAACTTGGTGAAGTAAAGCTACGCTGACCTTCATCATCCAATCATGTGCAAGCAAAAATGCAGTTTTTTTTTACTTTCCGTGCATGTGATTGTTTATTCTTTGCAAAGTGAATTTACACCACAATCATTACGCTCAGAGGAGAATTCCCTTGGAGAGTGCAACTTCCCATGCAAAGTGAACAGCCTGTTTGTCTGTAGTAAATCAGCCCCATTGTATTATGTACACTCAACAGGATTGATTTATTAGCCACTTAAGGACCGGAAGGATTTACCCCCTTAATGACTAGGCCATTTTTTGCGATTTGTCACTGCGTCGCTTTAACTGACAATTGTGCAGTCGTGCGACGTTGTACACAAACAAAACTGACGTCCTTTTTTTCCCACAAATAGAGCTTTCTTTTGGTGGTATTTGATCACCTCTGAGGTTTTTATTTTTTGCGATATAAGCAAAAAAAAGGCCGACAATTTTGAAAAAAAAAACAATATTTTTTACTTTCTGCTATAATAAATATCCAAACAAAAAAAAAATGTATTCATCAGTATAGGCCAATATATAGGCCAATATGTATTCTTGTAATAAAATCGCAATAAGCGTATGTTGATTGCGTTGTGCAAAAGTTATAGCGTCTACAAAATAGGGGATAGATTTATGGCATCTTTATTATTATTATTTTTTTACTAGTAATGGTGGTGATCAGCGATTTTTAGCGGGACTGTGACATTGCAGCGGACAGATCGGACACTTTTGACACTTTTTTTTGGGACCAGTGACATTTATACAGCGATCAGTGCTATAAAAATGCACTGGTTACTGTATAAATGTCACTGGCAGGAAGGGGTTAACACTAGGGGGCGATCAAGGGGTAAATTGTTCCCTGGGAGGTGTTTCTAACTGTGGGGGGGATGGGATAGGAACCAACGATCACTCTGTAATTGGAGCGGCACAGTGGTGTACTGGGTAGCACTCTTGCCTAGCAGTAAAAAGAGTCGCTGGTTCAAAACCCAACCACGACACTACCTGCCTGGAGTTTGCATGTTCTCCCTGTGCCTGCGTGGGTTTCCTCCATGTACTCCGGTTTCCTCCCACACTCCAAAGACATGCTGGAAGGTTAATTGGCTTCTGTCTAGATTAGCCCTAGTATATGTATGAATGAGTTAGGGAGTGTAAGCTCCTTGAGGGTAGGGACTGATGTGAATATACAATGTATATGTAAAGTGCTGCGTAAATTGACGGCGCACCTTAAATAATAATACTTCCCTGTCAGAACGGGGATCTGTTTGTTTACATTGACAGATCGTCGTTCTGGCTCAGATCGCAGGTGGCCAGCGGACATATCAGCCGCCAGACCTGCGCATCAGCTCCCCCCCCCCCCCCGCTATAACTGTTAAAGGGACTGACGTACATCTACGGTGATTTGCAGGAACGAGCCGTCCTGCTAGTGATTAAAAGCAAATAGGCTGTTCGCTGTTGCACTTTGCAAGGGAATTTTCCCTAGAACTTAGTGAATGTGGTGAAGAATCACATGCACGGGAAAAAAACTGCATTTTTGTATGCATGTGATTGGATAATGAAAGTCTGCAGAGCTTCTTCACCTTATCTGTAAAATTCCTTTGCAAAGCGCAGTTTTCCTTGCAAAGTGCATTACATTTAGTAAATGAACCTCAATGAGACTTGTGAACTGTCTGCAAGCGTCCTTTTACACAGGAACAGCTGCTTTCTGCTGTGTAGTATAAAGCAATTACTGGCTGTTAATTGGGAGTCTGTAGTTGCCGTTAATAGTGGCGGAGGGGGTGAGCGGCAGCAGGGGAAGAGGAGCTGGATGTAAGACATGCATCCCAAAAATGTTGATGTTTTTTTAGGATGTATCTCCTATGTTCAAAAGCGATTAAATGAGATACAAGTAGCATTCACAATGTTTTTTCCTTTTTTAAACAAACGTGTTTCCTCTTTCCTGTATGTTATAGCCAGACTCCGACATATGTAACCAAGGCAAAGTAATGGGATTTTCCATAGCATTCAAACGTTTCTTTTTAGACCCACATTGTATATTTAATCCGGTAAATTCCCTTTTGTGGTTAGGCATTGCCACATACAAAACTGACAGCCCCTCTCTCTCAGCAGGGGTGCTGCTACAGAGGATTACATTTTGTTAGCCTGAATGTTGTTTGTAGAGTAGAATGGATGGATCGCGCTACATCCATAGCGACAAAGATTTTCTAGGCAATAATCTTCCTTCACCAGAGAAATCAGCCTGAAACGCTCGAGTCTTACAGACAATTTTCATAGAATATTCGATTCTTTTGTACACCCGGCTCTTTATTCTAAATAAACACTTAAAGAGGTCCACTTGGTAAAAATTATCATCAATACACATTGGGGTTTATTTACTAAGAATGGAGAGTGCAAAATCTGGTGTAGCTCTGCATAGAAACCAATCGACTTCCAGTTATATTTTTTGTCAAAGCTTTTTTGTCAAATGACGGCTGGGCGGCTCTCGTTCTGGGTGGAAGTCATATGACGGCCTCCCAGAAAGACCGCTCTTGCGCACCCCTGAGGGCGCACGCCGATCGCGCCGTGTTGCTAGGACTGCAGCTCTTTAACCATGTGATCGGCTGTGTCCAATCACAGCCAGTCACATGTAAACACGGAGATGCCGGTAATCGGCGCTCCTCATGACAGAGTGTGAGGAGAGTAAAGCCGATCAGCGGCATCTCCTCAGGTATGTAATCAGGGCACAGATCATCAGTGCCCTGATTACAATTAAGTGCCCACCACTGCCAGCAATCAGTGCCAATCAGTTCCCACAATTGCCACCAATCTGTGCCCACAAGTGCCAGCAATCAGTGCACACAGGTGCCAGCAATCAGTGGCCATTAGTGATGCCAGTCAGTGCTGGCTATCAGTGCTGCCCATCAATGCCCATCACTGCTGCCCATCAATGCTCATCACTGCTGCCCATCAATGCCACCCATCAGTGCCGCCTATCTGTGCCCACCAGTGCTGCCTATCTGTGCCCACCAGTGCTGCCTATCTGTGCCCACCAGTGCCGCCTATCTGTGCCCACCAGTGCCACCCATCAGTGCCGCCTATCAGTGCTCATCAGTTCCACCTATCAGTGCCCATGAGTGTGGCATATTTCACGCCTCCTCATCAGTGCCACCTAATCAGTGCCCATAAGTGCCGCCTCATCAGTGCCCATAAGTGCCACCTCATCAGTGGCCATCAGTGCAGCCTATCGGTGCCCATCAGTGCTGCCTCATCAGCACCCATCAGTGAAGGGGGAAAATTACTTATTTACAAATATTACTGAGAGGAACTAAGAAAAACTTTTGGTCTTTTTTATTTAGGAAAAAATAAAAACCTGGGCAGTGATTAAATACCACCAAAAGAAAGCTCTATTTGTGTGAAGAAAATGATAACAATTTCACATGGTTACAGTGTAGCATGACCGCACAATTGTCATTTAAAGTGTGACAGCACTGAAAGCTGAAAAATGGCCTAGGCAGGAAGGGGGTGCAAGTGCCATGTATTGAGGTGGTTAAAGGGTTTTTTTTATTTTCTAAATAGAAAACATGTCATACTTACCTCCACTGTGCAGTTTGTTTTGCACCTCTTCTGGGGTCCCCGGCGGTGCTTTCAGCTCCTCCCCGCATCGGGAAACCACCTGGGAGCGCGCCCGCACGAGGACTCCCAAGGAGAGCGCTTCTCCTGAGTCCGGCTTTTGCATCCTTAGGCACAGAATGCCGTACTCGACCTGCACCAGGAGCCTGCGTCATTGGATTTGATTGACAGCAGCGGGAGCCAATGGCTGCGCTGCTTTCAATCTATCCAATCAAGAGCCAAAACAGCAGGCAGAGAGGTAGAGCGCGTCTCTGCCGTAGGAACAAACAGGCTCAGGTGAGTAAAACGGGGGGGCTGGTCAGTGTCAGAAGTTTTAGTGAATAGGAAGCATTAAGGTGAAAAAACACGAGGGTTTACAACCCCTTTAATTGAACAAACTGAAGTTAGAAGCTGATTGGCTACCATGCGCAGCTTCACTGGATTTTGCACTGTCTAGTCTTGTATATGTACACTATATGGTCAAATGCTTGTGGACACCTGACCATCACATCTTAACCACTTCCGGACCGCCACACGCCGATATACGTCCTAACTTTGAAGAGGTATCCTCTTCTTCGGCCGGCAGTCTGCTTTCAGATAAAAGTGGTCTCTGCGGCGGATCCGCCGCAAGATCACTTTTATCAGTGGCGAGAGAGGGCCCCCGCCGCGCTTCAGTGCCCTCCCCCACGATCAGATCCTTTCTCCTCTGTGGTATGGAGACGAGTGAGGTGAAGATGGCCCCCACCCGTCTCCATACCATGGCAGGGCGGAAGCGACGTCAAAACGTCACTTCCGCCCATAGCTCCTAAATTTTTTTTTTTTTTTTTTTTTTTTTAATTGCATTTCAGTGTAAATATGAGATCTGAAGTCTTTTTGACCCCAGATCTCATATTTAGGAGGTCCTGTCATGCTTTTTTTCTATTACAAGGGATGTTTTTCATTCCTTGTAATAGGAATAAAAGTGACACAATTTTTTTTTTAAAGAACAGTGTAAAAAAAATTAAAAGGTAAAATAAATAAGAAAAAACAAAAATGTAAACGCACACCCCGTCCCGCCGAGCTCGTGTGCAGAAGCGAACGCATATGTGAGTAGCGCCCGCATATGAAAAAGGTGTTCAAACCACACATGTGAGGTATCGCCACAATCGGTAGAGCGAAAGCAATAATTCTAGCCCTAAACATCCTCTGTAACTCAAAACATGCAACCTATGGAGATTTTTAAGTGTAAAAGTTTGCTGCCATTCCACGAGCTGGCGCAATTTTGAAGCGTGACATGTTGGGTATCAATTTACTCCGCGTAACATTATCTTTCACAATATAAAAAAAATTGGGCTAACTTTACTGTTGTCTTATTTTTTTATATGTCTTTTTTTTAATATTTTAATTTCCAAAAAAAGTGCGCTTGTAAGACCGCTGCACAAATACGGTGTGACAGAAAGTATTGCAATGACCACCATTTTATCCTCTAGGGTGTTAGAAAAAAAATGTATAATGTTTGGGGGTTCTAAGTAATTTTCTAGCAAAAGAACCTGTTTTTAACTTGTAAACAACAAATCTCAAAAAGAGGCTGGGTCCTTAAGTGGTTAATGAGCTTGATGAATGTTCCAAAGCCATGGGCATTTTAATGTAGCCCCCTCCCCTACTTTGTGGCTATAGCACCCCCCACTGTTCTGGGAAGACTTTTCACAAGATTTTGGAGTGTGTCTGTGGGAATTTGTGCAAGTTCAGCGAATAGAACATTTGTGAGGTCAGGTACTCATGGTGGATGAGAAGACCGGGCTTGCAATCGGTGTACCAGTTCATCCCAAAGGAGTTGTACTCATGGTGGATGAGAAGACCGGGCTCACAATTGGTGTACCAGTTCATCCCAAAGGCGTCCAGTAGTATTGAGGTCAGATCTCTGTGCAGGACACTCCACTTCCTCCACACCAAACTCATCATACCATGTCTTTATTGAACTGGCTTTGTACACGGGGTAAGGGGTGAGGGGTGGGGGGGGGGGGCGGGCACAGTCATGCTGGAACAGAAAAGGGTTTGCCACAAGGTTGGAAATGCACCATTGTCCAAAATGTTGTTTGTATGTTGGGTTCACCACCATATTATAAACCTACCTCTCATGCAGCCTTTCTGGATCATTCTCTGTATCAATGCAGGGTCTAGAAGCTCAGCTATTGGGCAGCGTGGTGAAGAAGGAACGGCCGGAGCTCGAGGATCAGAAACAGTCGTTAGTCCTGAACATTGCTGCTGGGAAACGCAAATTGCAAGACCTGGAGGATGAAATTCTCAGGTGGGGATGCACATGAACGTGCCTGGGCTTACTCCAATGATCTCATCACATGCAGACCCGACGTTCAGATCACAAGCATTTCTTATTGGTCATCCTACCTTATGTCTTCTGCAGTGCCATACAGACAAACACTGAGGCAATCATATCCGTCACTATACCAGGGAAGCTTACACTCTAATATTCCACCACGGTCACACACTATTGTTATACATTTGTATAGCTCTGACATATTCAGCAGTGCTGTACAAAGAACACTGAACCAGTCACGCCAGTCTTCACCAGTGGAGCTTACACTCTAATGCCACCACCAAAATCACACACTATTAATATTATTATTATTATTATTATTATTATTATATAATTAAAAATTTGGGTGGAAGCCAACTAAACTATACAATGTGTATGATGTGAGTCTAAAAATTAGGTAAATGGTTTCATGACAGATTTTATGGGAAATGTTGAGGGTTCTCATGCATAGAAGGGCACAGGTCCCCAAATCCAATTCAAGAGGAAATCTTCCAATGGGAACACTAGTTCTGGTGACTTTGAGGTCCCTAAGATATTCCCTTAATTTGTAGGGATTTTCTCTCATTTCCTGTTTGGCTATGGGACTGGAAGTGAACGTAAATCTCCCCAATGGGACACAGATAGCAAAAATAAACGTACAGGTTTACATAATTCTACGTTAAGGTGACCCTATCAGGGTGTGAAAATCAAAGCAATGTTCCCTGCAGTAGAAGAGATGTTATATTTTGGTGGCCCATGTCTCCTGTCTTCCCCTGTGTTCGTGTTTTTGACATTGGTTTGGGAGTGTCGGTTGTCCCCCACTCTGCGCTGGTTCATTCCTTTGAACCCTTTGTTACCAAAGGACTCAGTAGTGACCTAGGGGTGACTGACCAATTTAAGTGCTTCATCATATGCCATACCTCACCGATCCCTTTGGAGGTGGAGAATCACTGTAGTAGACTATCTTCTGGGTCCTGGATCAAGCAGAGCTCTGCTACATAGTGAACACATGAGGTCATTTGGAAGGAAAAAACCCAATTGCCTCAACAAGACCCGAATGTACTATAAACAAAAGTGGATTCAGCCCAGCTCTGTCCAAGCCACGCTCCCGATGCATTAGGTCTCCATGACTAAGCCTCCTGGGTGGGGTAAAACATGTCAGAGACGTGCCTCAGACAGAGCCTGGCTGAATCCACTTTCATTTATAGTACATTTAGGTTTTGTTGGTGTGCAGCAATTATTTTTCTTTCCTTCCTATGACTGTATGCATTGAGCCATTATGAGCTCTTTCCATTCCGGTACCCCCCTTTTGTGTGAGCCACTGGAGATGGGATCTTTGAGCGGCACCTGAAGTTTTTGTAGTTTATGGTCAAGGGAGGTCACTTGCTTGGCATGGGTGCCATTCAGGGAATGCCTTGTAATTTTTTTCAATGAAAGCAAAGCATTCTTTAAATGGATGAGGTGGAGATTGTGACATTGTTGCCCCACTTCTCAACCTAATTCAATCAGGGAACACCCTGCATTCACTAAGAAAAACTCAAGGTGTTCTCTGAATGGCACCCGTGCCAAGCAAGCAGGCCCATGTGTTAACTATGTGGTAGCGCAGCCACTCAGCACAAGATCTAGAAGACAGTGAGAATCACCATAGTAGCAGAGGCCACTACAGTGATTCCCAGCTTCCACAGGTATCGGGCAGATATGTCATATACATGCATACATTGATGCAAGCTGGAATTCAGCTTTAAAGGGGAAGTCCACCCTAACACTAAAATCTCTACATCTACAGGTATCCACGATCTAAGACTAACCTACAGTATCTAGCCCTGTAAAGAAGAAATCAGTATACATCAAGGGTCTCAAGCTGGCGGCCCTCCAGCTGTTGCAAAACTACAAGTCCCATGAGGCATTGCAAGACTGACAGTTACAAGCACGACTCCATCAGGCAGAGTCGTGATGGGACTTGTAGTTCTGCAACAGCTGGAGGGCCACCAGTTTAAGACCCCTGGTATACATACCTTTTCTGAAGCCGCTCCGCTCTGGTCCCACGCTGAGCCGTCAGCGGCGGCTTTGTTATGCAGGCAGGTGCAGAAGAGGCAGATGACAACGGAAGCCCCATAGTAAGTCTATTGGTGACGTCCCATTAATTTCACATCCGTTGTCGTCTGTCTCCTCTGCAGAGCTTCCACTGCTGGAGACCGGACTTGAGCGACTTCAGAAAAGGTATGTATACCGAATTCTTCCTTACAGGGCTAAATAGGTTAGTCTTAGATTGTGGATGCCTGTAGATGTAGAGATTTTAGTGTTAGGGTGGACTTCCCCTTTAAGCTCTGAGACATTTTCTAAACCCTGATTAAGGAGGAGTGGTTTTGCCACCAAAACATGTTTGATGTTTTATGTGATCATACTATGAACCATTAAAGCAGTTTGGACTCCTTTCACCATTTGCTTTGGTGTTCCTCTTTTATATTGATGTTTAAAGTCACATTCTTGGTACCCACTTAGGGAGAGTCTTGCCAGAGAACATGCTTGATGATTAAGTTCTCCCTACTACTTTTAATAAATAAGTGTTGATGTCCCAGAGCCTCCGGGATATTTCTTTCTGGAGAATAGATTTAAGAGTCTGGTCCTCTAATCTTTCTTTTGATGGGTGTGATGATCTCATAGGCTGCTGAATGAGGCAACAGGATCTCTCCTGGATGATGTGCAACTAGCAAACACTCTGCAGACATCGAAAGTGACAGCGACTGAAGTGAGCGAGCAGTTAGAGAGCAGTGAGGAAACTGAAGAGAAGATCGATTTAGCCAGAGAGGTGAGAGGTGACCACTATCCAAGACCAATAGCTGAGTTTTCACAGCTGCTACCTAGAAATGCTAGAGAGCTGGGACAAGAGAGAAGGCGGGAAAAAGCACTTTAAATAATCTTTATGCACAAGTACTATTAGATGACGAGCAAGAGAAATAGCATGGATCACTTTAAACCGTGTCTAACTTTTTTTACATACTTTTTCATTGGGAGATTCACCCTCCCTGTTTGTCTTTGTAATCATTAAAAGAGAAATATGGGAATTTGTTTTATATTAGAATCACACTTACCTAGGTGGATTCAGCATCTGTCCCCCAAAGGCTCTAAGGCTGGGAACCGAGCGATTAAACACCGCTGATTGCTCGGTTCCCAGAGCTCCCTGAGCAGAGAGCCAGTGACTGTCAGTCACCGCTGTCTGCTCTGCCCCTCCAGCATTCACTGGAGCATTGAGCTGTGGAAGGGGCGAGAGCAGCCGGCTCAGGCTCTTAGCGGCTTGCTGAAAGTCAGAGCTGGGTGCCGGTCCAGGCATGTGGGGGGGGTCTCATCTATATATTTGCGATCTTTCCCAAGCCTGGACCGGCTCTGTGACATCAGCCAAAAGCCCGCTGTCAGCTGAAAATTGGTTACAGGAGTGCAGAACAAACTGCACTCTGGTGACCCACGGGAGATGTACAGCCAAACGAGCTTTGACTGTACTTCTCCTTTAATAAGTAATAATAAAGGGGAGATCTTGCAATGGGGACACTTATTTCAGTGACAATTGTCTAAAGCAGGCCATACAGTAGTCATTTTTATTTGTTCAACCCGGGCATTGAACGAATAAAAAAAATGACCTGATCCCCCCCATCCACACTTGATGTGGATGGAGGAATCGCTCCTGCTGTGCTATTATGTTCTGACAGTAGGAAGACTTTGCCGCTGTCAGTACACATTGATCAGTGTTGCTGGCTATTTCCGGCGGCACTGAAAAACCCTACAGGCTGGTTGTACAGAAGTCGATCGGCAGATTGACTTCTGTACAACCAGCCTGCCTGTACATGGATCGAAATTTGTCTGGTCTCTGCTGAAATGGCCAGATGTCGATCCATGAAAGAGGGATCTTGTTGTTTCTACAGTTGACGAACGGTATTGGCAGAACACTGGACCCAAAGGTAGAAAAGGATAGAGCTTGAGGTCTAAATTGTAGAGGTGGCTCTCTGTCAACTAGGTTATCCTTGGAGTAGTCCAACGGGTGTAGAAAGGGTGAAGGTGCCACAGATCTAATGTGAGCCCAGTAAGTTTATATTGCGTTTGACAAGAGGTCAGAAGGGAAAGCCAACGCATCTAGGACTAGGCAATAAGATGACAAAAAAAAACATGAAAAAGGAGATTAGGATTCTTCATTATATTACATATTAGAACACTTAAAAATACTGTATGCCTTGTTTAGATTTTGGTTTCTTTTTTTATGGAATTGGAGGGTTCAGTTCCACTTTAAGGGGTTATCCTAAGGGATAATTTTAGGTTAACATTTAAAGTGGTTGTAAACCTCAGACCTGAAACATGAATAAAGCATATCCCTCTATAGTGTGTACTTGTCTCATTTGAAAGGACTAAGGCTCGCTTCACACTACTGCGACCTAAAAGTGGCACGACTTACAGTGCATGTTTGCCTGGCGACTTGCTGGAGATTTGCTGGCGACTTGAGTACTACTTTGATGCGACTTTAGAAGTGACTTTAAGGAATGCCTGGGTAATCTTCCTGTAATGTCAGATCCAGATCACATCATTATAGATAAGGATCCGACCCGGAGGCGACTTCCATTAAAGTTTATGGGCACAAGTCGGATAGAAGTTGCCTTGAAGTAGTACCCTTTCTAAAGTTGGAGCGACTAACGTGGGATTTCACGTGTCATGCGACTTGGGATCTCACAAGTCGGATCCCAAGTCGTGGCAGTGTGCACCGAGCCTTAGTGCCATTTCTGTCTGCTGCTTTGTTCCTCTGCTATCAGCATGAATCACTTCTGACAAGTTTTCCTGACACCAAGAGAAAAATGGTGACGGGGAGGGACCTCCAGCTGATTGACAGCCTCAGCTCTGTTCCTATGTGCTGTGTGAAGAGGGGGGTGTCTCTTCCCTCCAATCAGCTGTCAGAGCTCTCCTCACTGAGCTCTGTAGAGTGTAACTTCAGCTCTCCGCCCCCTTTTTTTCTGAACTCTCAGACAAGCTTTATAATATCTCCATTTTGAACGGATGTAGAGAAGAGAAAACTGCAGATAAACAGGTTAAACTTATGTAGGGGGATTTGTTTTATTTCTGTGTATCACCTGAGGATTCATGTAAGTGTGTACAACCACTTTAAGTTTAAAGGTATCTATATATTGTTGTTCTTTTTAATGGTGCTTGAAAGGTTATGCCAAAAAGACCACACCAATTTTATTGCACTCAAAAAATAGTATAGTTCTGCTTCACAGTGTATGTAAACCCAAGAACATAAATTGTAAAATGTTGCAGCTTGCCAGTATTTTAATTTTTTAACAAATAATTTGTATTCAGTTTTGTTAGATGCATTACAAAGCTTTAAATTGAAAAAGACATAATAGTAAAATAACACATTATGTTCCATATACAGATAAAAAACATTAGCTTACCAATCCTTGAAAGTGGCTGCAGTAGTTTCAGGTCTTTTTCCTTATATTTTTAAATGGTGATCCATCCAGTAACACACTTCCTGTTCTATGGTGACAACGCTCACTCACCGTATTGTATCTGTGGAGGACGAATGTTGTCACTCTAGGACAGGAGGTTTCTAAGGACTACAGAGCACCTCCCACCTACAATACGGAGAAGGGGTGCTCTATAGTCCTAACACACTTTTCCAAAAACATTGTTTGAGGTAAGACTGCAGAGTGCACAGGACAATGCTGGATTTATATCAGGATCAACAGGTGTTTTTTTTGCTTTTATTGAACAGATAAAATAAAACACTTTCAATGAGTATTGAAGAAAATCTCCCTATAGCTGCACATCAAAAACAATCCCATAAGTCTTGAATGTATGGCAACCTCAGCCTGGGCTCCAACCAGGCCACATCTCCAACGCGTTTTGCTCCTCCCCTCAGAGATTAATCACGGGTAGTATATTCTTCAATGCTCAGTGACGGTAGTAGTCAGGACAAGCTCCCTCCCAAGCCAGCACTCACAGCAGTGGACACCGAGGATTTGTACCCCTCCCAAGCCTGAGCAGCTCACATACTGGGTTTGCTTAGAAAAAACTTTGAATAGTATATTTAACAGATCAAATGAGCTAATTGTCAGGGTTTACATACACTTTAATACATCGAAGACCATTTTGGAAAAAGATTTGGAAAAGCTGCTTTGAACTTTTATACTGAGCTCATGTCCATCTCCTAGGTACCCGTCTAACCCATCAGAGCAGACACGAGAGTACATGTATCCCAGCTGAAAAAGTCTCATGTATTATCACTGTAGGTGTTAGAGTTGCCCATGTTATTTCTGTAATGGAACAGCACCACCTGTTTGGAGTACTGTGCAAAGTACTGCTCCTTCTACTGACCCACCTTTACATCTCATTATCCAGTTATCTCCATCCTTTCATCCTAGGCGTACCGTCCTTGTGCCCAGCGGGCTTCACTCCTTTTCTTTGTCCTGAATGACCTCGGGAGGATTGACCCCATGTACCAGTTCTCTCTGGACTCCTATATTGACCTTTTTCACCTGAGTATCGACAAAAGCAAACGCAGCTCCAACCTGGACGAGAGAATCGCCAACCTCAATGAGTACCACACATACGCAGTCTACAGGTGAGAACTTATCTGTGGGGGAGTGCCATAAACCCAGGACCAACATTTTTCCATGGCAAAGTCAAAGGGAACCTTCATTCCAAGCCAGGAATGATAACAGAGACATCTTGCTAGTGGAGTCCACAAGACATTTAAGCAGCACACAGTCCAGACTCTACCCCTAACCAAAATATCTGGGTGGGATGAGACTTTAACTAACCTCTTTGAAAAAAAAGGCGCCATAATTGTCCATACTTGGCAAGTTGATAGTAGAAAGTAAAAAGGGCAAGTATTCAAGCAAGTAAAAAAAAAGTATAATTTGATTTAAAAAATATATAAAAGGTACTAATGCATTACCTTTAATATCTCACACATGTTCCAAAAGTGTGTAGTATAGTCCATTGAGCAAGCTGCATGATAAGGTCATTTAGGAGACGTTATATTGATGTTGTTCCTTGTCTTGCCAGGTACACGTGTCGGGCTCTGTTTGAAAGGCACAAGCTCCTCTTCAGTTTCCAGATGTGTGCCAAGATCCTGGAGGTGGCAGGAAAACTCAATATGGATGAATATAATTTTTTCCTGCGTGGAGGCGTGGTGGGTACCCCAGAGGCACCATTTGTAATGTGGTGACAACTCGCCAGTTGCAGAATCTCTAGAAAGTGCTATAAAAATACTTAGCAGTTTTCATAGGTTACTCCGTGGCTGATTGGATGAAGGCAACACTGCAGATTCACATATCCAGAGAGCGAGGAAGTGACTTGAGCAGACAGGAGATGGGATGGGTGCCATTCAGAGAACACCTGGCATTTTTCTCATTGAATGCAAGGCATTCTGTGATTGGACAAGGCGGAAAAGCAGAGCAGTGATGTAATGATCTTAGCCTCATCCAATGAAAAGCAGATGTTCTCTGCCTTACCCTGTCCCACATACCAATTTTGTTGGTGTTAATTTGTTTGACTGATGGTATGTGTTTCAATCACAGGTGCTGGATCGAGAAGAACAAATGGATAATCCGTGCCCAGGCTGGCTGTCTGATGCCAACTGGGACAACATAACAGAACTTGACAAACTGACCAACTTCCATGGCATCATGAACTCTTTTGAGCAGTACCCACGTGACTGGAACCAGTGGTATACCAGTCCTGAGCCTGAAAGTGCTTGCCTGCCAGGTACGGCAATGGGTGCTGCCCTGAACCCGTGTTACTGGTACCCATTATAGCGCCACTGTTTATCAATATTGAACTGCAACTGATAATGATATAGGCAACATGATAAGGAGAAAATTAAAAATTGTTTTGGATAAGCTGATGAAGTACAGTTCTGTGAAAAATATTTGCAGTTCTCTATCTTTTTTAACTTTATATTGTTCAGATATTTGTGTTACTTCTAGAAGTGAGAATGAAGTCTTACTGAAAGGAAATCTAAACCATGCAATCGTAAAATGCAATTGCCCTTTCTCACCCAGTAATGGGTTGTGCTCTCTTTAGCTGCAGTCCCTGCAACTTACTGTACCTTACATAATGCAGCATTGGTCAGTTTATTTTTATTTTGTTATGTGGAAGGACAGCATCTTTAAGGAATGGTGCTAACAGTCAATCATCAAGCTTCTGCACTGACGTATAAGAGGAAGAGTGAGGATTAAGCCACAAACTCCTCTATAACCATGCTTACCAACATATTAATCCCAGTCCTCAGGACATTGCCACCCAGCCCACTGCCTACACCTGAAACACCCACTTTCTAGACAGTCACACCCAGACCATGCCCATTATTAAGTATTGCTCCGCCTCTAAATATGCAGGAACCACCCACTGGCAGCCCTTGATTAATACCCTTTTTTGAGTTGCTGCCCAGGCCAGGGATGCTGTGATCCCAGGACACAGAATTATTGGGACAGAGGTTCCAGATACAGCCCTGTCCCAGAAAATCCAGGACATTTGCATCTATGATAATACCTATAACTCCCGGGTATGTAACTTCCCTTCCCCAGATGAATGGAGCTACAGGGCAGAAAAGGGAGTACATGCAGCTGGTGGAGTGGTCATTAGAATGAACCTGATTTATGGCCTTGCATGACCAAAGCACAGGTTCATTTTAAAATGACAAAAAAAAAAAAAACACTCTTCCCATATGTAATGTACAGTGACCAGTTTGGGTCTGACTTATTACAGTGGATTCAGCATATAACCTTGCTTAGTTTTTCTAACTGCCACATCATTAGCAGTTGGTCAACCCACTGTTTGTTTTGCAGGGGAATGGGAAAATGCCTGCAGTGAGGTGCAGCGGATGCTGATTGTACGCTCGCTGCGCCAGGATAGAGTGGCTTTCTGCGTCACTGCCTTCATCATCAACAACCTGGGATCAAAATTCACAGAACCACCCGTGCTGGACATGAGAGCGGTGAGCAGGGGGAGGGCTTAAGGTTTTTTTGAAAAATCAAATGTAACACTCAATATTGCTTTGTGGTACATCCTGCTATTTACAATCCTTTGCTTGCTGAGGAGATTTATAAGAAGCCAAGAGCTGACTTAGCCCACATTCTCCACCTACTGTATAACTGAAATATTATTTTTGAGTAGGCTGAGCTAAATCAGTTGTTCCGGTGTCCATAACATAAGCTGGCCTCCTCTCTTTTCTTTCAGGTGGTTGATGACTCCCTCCCTCGTTCTCCACTGGTATTTGTTCTCTCCCCAGGTGTGGATCCCACAGGTGCTCTTCAACAACTAGCTGAGCAGTGCCACATGTCGCAGCGTTTCCAGACTCTGTCCCTGGGACAAGGCCAAGCACCCATCGCTACTCGCATGATCAAAGAAGGAGTGAAGGAAGGTGAGGCTCAGATCTGCTACATCCCACCACATAACACACAAGAGTCTGAGGGAAAGGGGCAGAGATTATACAAAAGGTTCTTATAGTGAAAGCCATAGTTGTTTGAGTGCAGGGAACCCATCACTACAAACAGAAGTAGAGTGTTTCATACAGTAGGTGGATGATGGCAGACACATACCACTGAATTGCCAGGTCTTGTCTTCAGCCTTTTTCCTCTGTCTGGCCAGATAGACTACCCCTTCTTGGGCTCAGACTAAGGGAACCCTTTAGGGGTACTTGAGTACAGTTGCCCTTTTAAGGTTGGCCGTCAGCAACCCCACCTCCCTCAAGTGCTCCTCTTACCCATTTGCTGTGTGGCCTCCTGGACAGGACAGGTAAAGTCTTTAGGCCTGGTTCTACTTCTTCCATGACCGTAGACTGTTGGCTTGGCTCGGTTGACAACTTTCCCATATGGATGAATAGAGAAGCCAGGGTAGTTTCATAGAGAAGCTGTGCAGCATAGTGAAGATCTCTGTGGATCACAAACAGTCAGCTTAAGACTTTGGGGGTGCCAGCATTTAATGGATAACTGTACTGAAATAACTTACTACCAACCTTACTGTTGTTGCTAATGTAACTTGCACTTTAGGAAGTGATTTGATCCATCTGTTTAGTGATTGATCACTACTCTTAATGATTTATTACAAGAGGCTGTGGCAATTGAGCATTACTCTTGTTCATTTATCGCTAATGACTGTAGAAACAAAACTGAGCTTCTAAAAATTGTCTTTTTAGCTCATTCTTCTGATCAGAATCATCCCAAAAATGATGCTTCCAGCATTTTTATGGACTCATCTGTTAACCGCTACCGAAAGCTCTTTTCTCTAGCCTTAAAGTATGCATAGACAGCTTACCAGATACTCTTTGCTAGAAATCAATTACATGTGAGGGATCTCGTGGCTCGAATTTAGTTTGGTGGAACTCCCGCACAGGAAGTGTCTCTTGATGGGGAACGCCAGTTTAGTACTCCCTAATTAAGTACATCAAGGAAATCACTGGGGGTAAGAGTACTGTCCTCCCCCAGAAAAAAAAAAACTTATGCTGCAGAGACTGGGAAAACTTTTTTTTTTCCCCTCTCAGATGGCCTCAAGCTCTAAGTCCAAATTTGGAGCACCCTTGCGACAGAAGACGTGAACCTCCAAACCAGCCTAATCTAGGTCCAAGCTCTTTTTCCAATAAACTGTGCCCCACTTATTAGTGTGGGGGGAAATCTATCGGCCTCCTTGGCCATCTGGTCTCAGGAAATCTTAAATTCTTGGGTCCAGATCATTACTTCCAGAGGCTACAAACTAGAGTTTTGGACTTTGCCTCCTCTCTACTTTTTACTTTCAAATTAGCCATCTTCCCTGTAAACATCTGGCAGATCTCTACACTGCTATTTGCCAGCTTCTCCCACAAGGGGTTGCCACCCCAGTTCCAGATGTTTTGGACACAAAAACTCTCAAAAGTTGTGTATGGAATTTGCCAGGTCGGTCATTGCCTCCCTTCTACCAAGGGACCTTCTTGCCTCCCGTGATATCAAGGATATATACTTACACATTCCCAACTTTCCTCCCCATCAAGGCTATATGCGTTTTGCTGTGCGCACACAGCATATCAGTTTGTCACTCTTCCCTCTGGCCTATCCAAGGCCCTCTAGGTCTTCACCAAGATGCTTTCCCTAGTCCTAGCTCTGCTGTACTCTCAGGGAGTGTAGTGGGATGCCAACAAGCTTTCATGTATACCCATGTATACTCATGTAGTTGGAGACCTGGATAATCTCCTGTTAAAGGACCAGTCCACCCAGTCCCTGTCAGCCAATATCTAACAGACAGTGCAGACTTTTCAGGTATTTGGATGGATCCTGAACCTCCAAAGTTGTCGCTGAACCCGACTCGGGTTGTCCCTTCAACTCTAGGCCTCTCTGCTGCGAGGCCCCCTGACCACAATCTAGTTGGATAATGCCATCAAGGAAGCACCTGAAGCTGTACTGCTCAAACTGAAGCAGACTTGATTATTACTCTGTCCTCCCTCTGTCCTCCCTGAGAGATGCCAGCATCCAGATTCAACAATAAACTGAGCAGGTGTGTCTTCACATCCACGGATGCTTGGGCCTTCTCAGTAGATGTTCTGGTGACTCAGTAAGATCAGTTTAACCTGAGCTACGCCTTTTCTTTCTCTACAGCTCCTCCATTGTCTATTCTGCTAGATTGAGATGAAGGGCATTCTGTTGACTCTTATTGCACTGAACTGGCCCAGAAGTATGTGGTACTAGTATATAGATTCCTAGCAGACTCTTTGTGGCCCTTTAAGTTGTCTGGACCTTCAGTCCCAAGTGCCAGTCCACCATTCTGTTTCTTGGTTGCTGGCTTTACCTGCATAGCTGTTGGAGCCCAGGTCCTGAGAAAATTGGGCCTAATGTATTGGGTCACCCCTACCCTCCTGAAGGAAACTTCTAGCAAAGTTTAGAATCACACCTGGAAGGTCTACTTGCGTGGGGCGAAGCTATAAAATTCCTTCATAGGAATTACTCCATGGTGCACATCTTGTCCTACCTCCAGTCTGGACTGGTCCAGCATCTGGCCTTGACTATAATCAACAACCCTGGCCATTCTGTTTCAGAAACCATTGACCTCTTGATTAGTTAAGGCCTTTTTGCAGGGTGTTGCACCTACCCCCCAACCCCCCCCCCCCCGTACA
This sequence comes from Aquarana catesbeiana, assembly GCF_042186555.1. NCBI lineage: Eukaryota > Metazoa > Chordata > Amphibia > Anura > Ranidae > Aquarana > Aquarana catesbeiana. The sequence goes on from NC_133326.1 coordinate 684,200,591, forward strand.
TTTAACCTGGTTTTCTTGGACCTTCAGAGGACAAACACATAAAATGTGCAGCGCCAATAAATAACTAACAATGACACAAATTAATATATATACATTTTTAATATAATAAATATAAAGTGCACCATTCAAAAAGTCCACAGAGATGAGAGTGTCAGTATATATGAGAAAAAAGTGCATCAACCAACAGTCCACCATTAAAGTGAGTCTTCACAACAGTAAGTGACAATTATATTAATCACCGGTGTATAAGTCTTCCGCCAGTGCCACCTCTGCACACTCACCTGATTTAAAGCTGCATAGAATAAGCAGTAAACAGCGCATGGATAAACTAAAGGCTTCAGATGTGGGAAAACAACCCTTTGTTATAGTACTCCTCTCCAGCAGTGGGCCACCACACCACCAATAGAACGAACCTGGGAGGGACGCTGACCATATGAAAAACAAAACCAAAGAAATTTCCCAGCTCAACTTTAGCAGCACGTAAAGATCCTCCCAAAACGTTTTGTGCCAATGCATGCCTTTGGGGGCCACTAGAGTCTTTCAGAGGACACCTTTGACTTCACACACAAGATGTTTTTTTTCTCATTGCTATAACTTCTGTATGGCTGGTCTCTGAGGTTGCATCTTTATTCTATAAAGAGCCTTTCCTAGTGTTATGCCGCGTACACACGATCAGATTTTCCAACAGGAAATGTTGGATTTGAGCTTTTTGGCGGCAAGTCCAACCGTGTGTATGCTCAATTGGACAATTGTTGTCGGACTTTCCGCCAACAAATGTTGGCTAGCATGTTCTCAAATTTTCCACCAACAAATGTCTGTTGTCGGACTTTCCGATCGTGTGTACACAAGTCCGTCGGACAAAAGTCCAAAGTACAAACACGCATGCTCGGAATCAAGGACGAGCCGGAAGTGCTCGGTCTTGTAAAACTAGCGTTCGTAATGGAGATATCACATGACTATTGAACTTCCTTTTTTTTTTTCAAATAACTTTTATTTATTTATTTTATATTATATTTATTTAGCTTATCAAGCAGCAGATAAACATGACTTGAGTGACATGCCATCATATCTGGCCTACTGCCTAAATCGTCAATTCTCAGACTACATCTGCTACATGATATTACATAGTCAGAGAAAAACAAGGAAAAAAGAGTAAGAAGAAATAAGAAAACCGATTAGAAAGTACAGAGAGGGATAGGGTTAAAGGAAGGGTAGAAAGGGAAGGTATGGAGGATAGGGATGGAGACTCGACCCTCGGCTCAAGGCGGATCCTCATGGCGGTGCCACTCCTCCCAGACCTTATTGTGGGTTTCCAGCCTATCTTGTAGTCTAGCTGTCATCTTTTCCATAAGTTCTACATCTTTTATTCTAGCATAAAGGTCTTCCTGGGAGGGGGGGGGAGTGTCTTTTCCAGTGGAGGGCAACCAGGCATCGAGCTGCCGTCAGAATATGTCTTAACAGTTTTTTAGAGGGTTTAGGAATCCGTAAAGGAGACACCCCTAGTAAAAATAGTTTTGGAGCCAGGGGGACCTGTACTCCCAATAAGCGGGATAGCAGGAGCTGCGTCTCCGTCCAAAAAGGGACAATCTTGGGGCAGCTCCAGTATATGTGGTAGAGGGTGCCCTTGTCTCCCCCGCAGCGCCTGAACTTACTTTTTATTGGCTCGCTGTATGTCTTGTACGTCACTACATTCGTAATTGTTGGCCAACATTTGTGTGACCGTGTGTATGCAAGACAAATTGGAGCCAACACCCTTCGAACAAAAGTCTACGGTTTTGTTGTTGGAAAGTCTGATCGTGTGTACGGGGCATTAGACAAGCACAAGGCTGCCTTGAGGCCTAAGGCATAATTTCTCTCTAAGGTGGTTTCCCCCTTCCACCTCAACCAGGATATCATTCTTCCTACTTTTTGCCCTGATCTGAAACATCCCAAGGTTTTTTCACTCCGCTGTTTCGACATATTACACGCTGTGAGAGCCTGCCTCTTGACTACAGTCTTTTTTCAGCAATCAGATTCATTCTTTGTCTTTATTGCAGGATTTCTTAGGGGGCTGCCTTTCACTTCACCATTGTAGGTGGATGAGACAGCTTCAACTCTTCTGGGAAGGCTGTCCACAAGGTTTAGGAGTGTGTCTATGGGAATGTTTGACCATTATTTTAGAAGCGCATTTGTGAGGTCAGGCGCTGATGTTGGACGAGAAGGCTTGGCTCACAGTCTCCGCTCTAATTCATCCCAAAGGTGTTCTGTCAGGTTGAGGTCAGGACTCTGTGCAGGCCAGTCAAGTTCCTCCACCCCAAACTCCCTCATCCATGTCTTTATGGACCTTGCTTTGTACACTGGTGCGCAGTCATGTTGGAACAGGAAGGGACCATCCCCAAACTGTTCCCACAAAGTTGGGAGCATGAAATTGTCCAAAATGTCTTGGTATGTTGACACCTTAAGAGTTCCCATCAGCACTAGGAGTCAGGTGAGCTGCATGCACATGTGATAATAAGGAACACGTAAACAGGAGGAGAGACAGCGAACTGCTGTTGCTCCATCACCGTCCAATCACAGGATGAGGGCGGGCTGGGGAGGTGACCAATTGTAGTGGAGAAAAGTTAGGACAACAACCTGGCTCTGCTGATGTGTAGAGCTGTCTAAATCTCGGGACTGGATAGACAGAAATATGAATCACCGGGAGTTTAGCTTTCATTGTATGCATTTAATGATTTAAGCTCCTCCTTGTCCTTTTACCCATTACACTGGCGTTGCTCTATAGTGACCCATTCTGTGTTTTCAGGTCAGTGGGTGTTCCTAGCCAATTGTCACCTCTCTCTTTCCTGGATGCCGCAGCTGGACAAGTTGGTGGAGCAGCTGCAGGTGGAAAATCCACACCCAAGCTTCAGACTGTGGCTGAGCTCCAGCCCACACCCCGAGTTCCCCATCTCCATTCTACAGGCCAGCATCAAGATGACAACTGAGCCACCCAAGGTGAGACATGTGGCTGTCAGAAGCTGACCCTTGTATGGAATATAACCTGTCCCCTTTATACGCGGATATTAAATGCCATCTGGAGTTCTGTGACCATCTTGATGCAGGAAACCCCTGCCTGAGACCTCCCACCTCCTGACCCCTGTAGTCTCCCTACCGACAATCTGTGCATGATTTTATGCATATGTAATCCCTAACAATGGACTTCTATTACTTGCTTCCTTTTGGTCTATTAAATATACCATTAAAAGTGTTTTGTTATACAATGTTCAAAAGGTGAAAAAAAAAAAACTGTTGGTCCTGCCAGAAATATTGTGAGCTTATACCTTCCTGTGCTCTTTGTCCTTAGTTGCATTGGAGTTGATTTAATAATGGAAAATAGGCTGTGCTCTTTGTAAATTGCAGTTGCTCCAGAGCTTAGTAAATAAGGTAAACCTTCACTTTGCAAAGAATACCCAATCACATGCAAGGAAAATGAAAAAAAAACAGCATTTTTGCTAGCATAGACGTGCGCACAGGGTGTGCCTGGTGTGCCTGGACACACCCTAATCACCCCATGCACATTAGCATTATCGCTGTGTGTGCCAGCAGGAAGATGGGAAAAATCTTGATCTTACTAGGTCTGCCATTAGAGAAGTGCTTACGCACTTCTCTTTTACTGTGCCAGCAGGGAGATTCTTCTTCCTACCGACACCGTTTTTATGTAGACACACATGTGTGCTTGAGTTTTAGGGTGCACACCCTAATGCAATAAGCTGTGCACACCTATGCTTGCACGTGATTGGATAATGGAAGTCAGAAGAGCTTCTGCTCATTTACTAAGCTCTGGAGCAACTGCACTTGCAAAGTGCACCGTCTATTTGCCTTTAGTAAATCAACCCCTCTGGCCTCAGTTCTGTTTGTGGAATGCAGAAAACCTTTGTCTATGGTATGCAGATGAAGAAAGGGGTTGGGGTTCTCTAGTCCTGTCCTAGGGTGACAATGCCACTTTTCCATAGATACTGTATGGTGAGGGAGCATTGTCAACCCAGGACAGGAAGTGTTACTGGCAGGATCACCAGTTGTGAATAAAGGGAGACAAAAAAAAAGAAGAAAACGAATGCAGATACCACATCCAAGGACTGGTAAGCTGCAATATATGATATTTTTGTTTGTGGGTGTAGATATGCTTTAAAATAGCAGTTTGGGTCAGAATTATCATTAAAGCTTGAGTTTAGTGATTTTTTTTTTTTTTTAACCGCTTCAGCCCCGGAAGATTTGGCTGCTCAATAACCAGGCCATTTTTTGCGATTCGGCACTGCGTCACTTTAACTGACAATTGCGTAGTCATGCGACGTTGTACCCAAACAAAATTGACGTCCTTTTTTCCCCACAAATAGAGCTTTCGTTTGGTGGTATTTGATCACCTCTGCAGTTTTTATTTTTTGCGATATAAACAAAAAAAGAGCGACAATTTTGAAAATAATAAGCAATATTTTTTACTTTTTGCTATAATAAATATCTCCCAAAAATATATAAAAAAACAAATTTATTTCTCAGTTTAGGCCGATATGTATTCTACATATTTTTGGTAAAAAAAAAATCGCAATAAGTGTATATTGATTGGTTTGTGCAAAAGTTATAGCGTCTACAAAATAGGGGATAGATTTATGGCATTTTTATTTATTTATTTTTTTTTTTTACTAGTAGTGGCGGCAATCTGCGATTTTTACTGGGACTGCGACATTATGGCGGACACATCAGACACTTTTGACACATTTTTGAAACCATTGACAATTATACAGCGATCAGTGCTATAAAAATGCATTGATTACTGTGTAAATGTCACTGGTGGGGAAGGGTTTAACACTAGGGGGCGATCAAGGGGTTAATGTGTTCCCTAGTGTGTGTTTCTAACTGTGGGGGGAGGGGACTGTCTAGGAGGAGAGAGAGATCGCTGTTCATACTTAGTATGAACACACGATCTGTCTCCTCTCCTTCGAAAGAACCAGAATCTGTGTGTCTGCACACATAGATCACGGTTCTCGCTCTGTCACAAGCAATCGCGGAAGCCCGGCAGTCATCGAGCCCCGCTGGGCACTCGCATCGGCTCCGGGCACACACTGCGGGTGCACGTGTGCCCCTAGTGGCCAATAGGCAAAGCGACGTAAGGTAACGTTGTTTCGCCCAGCTGTGCCATTCTGCCGCAGTAAAACTGCGGCGGCTGGTCGGTAAGCGGTTAATCAACACCAGGGATGGTATTTAAATGAATGATGAGAGACCTGTGTACTGGTGGCTGTTCTGTTCCTTGAAATCCTCATTCCTCTGCCCCCCCCCCCGGATACCCCTGCAGCTGTGATTAGAGTGGCCCTACCTGTTACAGGCACTCCTCAAAAATGTAGACTATGCCACCCTTTCCACTTCCTCCTTCCATTCATAGAAGTCTTACTATCAGCTCTGCAATGAAAAGCACTCTATGAATTCAGGAGGTGGAGCTATCATTTATTACATTCGTCCTCCATTCATTGAGTGCTTTTCTTTTCAGGAACTGATAGTAAGACTTCTATGAATGACGGAGGGGAGCAGAAAGGGCAGGCATAGGGGTTGATTTACTAAAAGGACTATGTAGTTGCTCCAGAGCTTAGTAAATGAGGTAAAGCTTCACTGTGCAATGAGTACCCAATCACATGCAAGGAAAATAAAAAAACTGCATTTTTGCTTGCACGTGATTGGATGATGGAAGACAGCAGAGCTTCCGCTCATTTAATATACTCTGGAGCAACTACCCTTTTGAAAAGTGCACAGTCTTTTTGCCTTTATTAAATCAACCCCATAATCTGCACTTTTGATGAGTGAACAGGTAGATCCATTCATATTAACCCCGCCGCACCGAAAATCACAGCTGTGGGGGTATCCGGGGGGGCAGAAGAATGAAAATTCCAAGGAGCACAACCGCCACCACCAGCATATGGGACTCTCGCCATTCATGAAAGTACCGCCTTGATCTTCATTTATAAAAACGCAAATTTTGTTTTTTAAAGGTTGGTTCACTTTTTTGAAAAAATGAAAATGTGAACTAACACTGTATGCCCACCCCTCAATCCCCACTCTACTTACCTCCATGGGTGATGAGCTGTCAGTGCCCATGCAGCCAGTGTAGCTGTCCAGGAATTTGAAATCCCCGCTCTTCTCCCCCCTTCATTCTGCAGCACTTCCAGGATGGATCAGAGCTATTTTCTGTGCCAGGTCTACCCAATCAGAATAGTTCTGATCTGTCCAGAAAGCCTTACAGAAAAAGAGGAGAAGAAGAGTGGGGGATTTCAAATCCCCGGACCGCTACAACGGCTGCTTGGGCACTGACAGCTCATCACCTATGGAGGTAAGTACGGTGGGAACTGTGGGGATAGGGAGAGTGTTCAGTATTTTTTTTCTAAAAAAGGTGAACTTACAAGTCTGGATCACATTGATGCGACAAGCGCGCCAACTTTGGAACACTTGTCGCATCAGAAGTCGGACCCCAATCAGTACAAACGGAACTGGTCTAACTTATTGGACTTAGAACAAGGTTCCTGCACTACTTTCCGTCCTACTTTGGTACGACTTACATTGACTTCTGTTAAAGAAGTCGCATGCAAGTCGTGCCGAAGTCACGCCGGGATCTTCGGCACGACTTTAAAACCTCTGCTGTGTGAACCGGGGGCTAAGGTGTATCTAATGCCAAGTTTGTTTGTTTTTTTTTTTTTTGTATAGAGTAGGTAAGGAGTCTGTGATCTGATTCCACTCTCACCTTCCTGATCTGTATTCTGGTTCCTGGTCAGCAATTCATAAAATATTGATGCCAGGAACAGCCAAGCAACTTCATTTTCAGGAGGCCTGTAATGCTGGACCCTGCATTTCTCCTTCTCTACGGGTTTTTTTTAACCGCTTCAGCCCCAGAAGATTTTACCCCTTCCTGACCAAAACACTTTTTGCGATTTGCCACTGCGTCGCTTTAACTGACAATTGCGCGGTGGTGCGACCTGGCACCCAAACAAAATTGACGTCCTTTTTTTCCCACAAATAGAGCTTTCTTTTGGTGGTATTTGATCACTTCTGTGGTTTTTATTATTTGCGCTATAAACAAAAAAAGAGCGACAATTTTGAAAAAAAAGCAATATTTTTTACTTTTAGTTATAATAACTATCCCCCAAATATATTAAAAAAAACTATTTTTTTCCTCAGTTTAGGCCGATATGTATTCTTCTACATATTTTTGGTAAAAAAAATCACAAAAAGCGTATATTGATTGGTTTGCGCAAAAGTTATAGCGTCTACAAAATAAGGGATAGTTTTATGGCATTTTTATTATTTTTTTTTTTTTTTATTAGTAATGGCGGCGATCTGCGATTTTTGTTGTGACCGCGATAATATGGCGGACACATCGGACATTTTTGACACTATTTTGGGACCATTGTCATTTATATAGCAATCAGTGCTATAAAAATGCACTGATTACTGTGTAAATGACACTGGCAGGGAAGGGGGTTAAACACTAGGGGGGGCAATCAAGGGGTTAAGTGTGTCCTAGGGAGTGATTCTAACTGTGGGGGGGGGGGGGCTACCACTGACATGACAGCGATCACTTCTCCCAATAACAGGGAGCAGTAGATCTCTGTCATGTCACTAGGCAGAACGGGGAAATGCCTTGTTTACATAGGCATCTCCCCGTTCTTCTGATCCATGACACGATCGCGGGACCCGTTGGCACGGTCACGCTGTATGCGGCGGGCGCGTGCCAACTAGCCCCGCGTATTAAAGGGGACGTACCAATACCCCCATTTGCCCACCACTGCCATTGTGCCGACGTATATCGGCATGCAGCGGTCGTCAAGTGGTTTAACTGAATCTCTAGCCAAAATGGTTGATTTACTAAAGGCAAATATACTGTGCACTCTACAAAGTGCAGTTGCTCCAGAGCTTAGTAAATGAGCAAAAGTTCAGCTGGCTTCCATCATCCAATCATATTCAAGCAAAAATGCATTTTTGTTTTTTAAATTTTCCTTGCATGCGATTGGGTACTAAGTTCTGGAGCAACTGCATTTTGCAAAGTGCACAGTCTATTTGCCTTTAGTAAATCAACCGCAAAGTGTTCTGGCTAAAATGGAAAATTTGAGAAAAAAAGGGAGAAAGGCTAGTGCCATGGAAATTGGCTAAAACCGTTTTTAGTAATGCAGGTGAACAACAGTCAAAAATCCAGCGCGTTTCGGCCATTAAGCCTTAATCAAATGGGAAATGGTTAGAACTGCTGTGAGGTTTGTTTTGCTGTCGGTGTCCTTGCTACGGAGAATTCCCTCCACTTCCTGACCCAGAGACACCACAGGAAGTGAGGGGAAATCTCTCTAAAGTAAGGGGAAATGCTCTCTTAGGCAGTTATCACTGGACAAGTGTCTCCATTTCCCTTTTTATTCCTTTTCTGGTGACAACTGTAACATTTTGGATATTCCACCATTTTTTTCAATTTTTTGTCCTGATGAAATGGCCACTAGTACAAACAGATAACTGTCACCCAGGCAGCAAGAAAGACCTAACAGAGATTCTAACCCCCTTCTTTGCTCCACACAAAAACGAAATAAGTTTTCATTTTAAATATACTTTAAACTACTGTAAAATCTGATCAGAATACAAAATCCACCTCTATTGGTGTAGAGTTGTGTTTTGTTCAGTTGGGTTTTGTCTTTCTGCTATGTTGATGTTTTGTGTGTTGTGCAGGGTCTCCGCGCCAACATGACGCGCCTCTACCAGCTGATCACAGAGCCTCAGTTCTCCCGCTGCACCAAGACCACCAGCTACCGTCGTCTGCTCTTCTCCCTCTGCTTCTTTCATAGCATCCTCCTGGAGCGAAGGAAGTTCCTCCAGCTAGGCTGGAACATTGTGTATGGCTTTAACGACTCCGACTTTGAGGTAAGACCTTTCAATAATAATTCTCACTGATTTTTGTAGTCCAACACGTAGCAGCTCACACTTTCGACTATTAACCGGTCCAGACCTGAAATTATTCTCTATAGAGAGAAACTAGGTGCAGGACTTCATAGGTCTACAAAAAACCTGAAGATAAGGTGGAGGAATTTCATTAAATGCCCGCTAAATCCCACTGGAGGCATGCATTATATGTCCACCTTTCATTATACAGAATGATAGGCTAAGCCCAGGTTTACTAATACTTTGGGCAAGCCCAAATCAACTCCTGATACAATCCCCCCAAACAAAGGGGAGTTTTTATTTTATGTTAGGTTAGGTATCGCTTAATCTTGAGAGACCCAATGCCCATGCCTCTAGTAGGGTTGCCACCTTTTCTTCAAACAAAGCTCGAACACTTTAGTGGCACACAGTATTTTTTTTTTTTAACACTGTGGACTCGGGTGTAGAATTAGGGTGTGCCCAAGCACACCCGACACACCCCATGCGCACGTCTATGTTGGGGAGGCAAAGTCCGGTTAAAACCTGGACTATATAGGTGAATCTTGGACAGGTGGCAACTCTAGTCTGTAGCTCCAGTAATTGTTTGACTGCACTTTACTTATGGGATGTTGGGTGAGCATGAGAGTTCTCTACCAGCACTTTTTGGGTGATTTATCAACACCTTAGTGTCTCCTATCTCATAGCTCTCATGGTTTCCAGCCTTACCTGGCTCTTGCTTAGCTAGCGAAAGGGCCCACTGCTCTTCTTAGCTTTCCATTACCCACTACTTTACAATGGTTCAAGGTCTTTGATGACTGTTATTTTCCACTTTTCCATTTGTAACTATTTATTAGAGATGGTTAATTGCCATGTACACAACGTCATATCAATAAGGCTGTATTTTGGCTCTGTACCATTGGAAAATGTGCAATAAAATTAAGGTCTAGAGGAAATTAAAAGTCATAGCTGATGCAGCATTTACAACCTTCACCCATATATAGTACTCACAAATAAAAATGACTTCCACCAGATATGGCAACTCAGCAGACCAACTGACCTCATGGTCCAACAGAAGTCAATGTGCGTTTTTTAACAAATTCTCTGGCCCATGCTCCACTCAGTATCCCCAGAAATAAAAGGTGGACGAATGAAGATCCACATTAAGAAAAAATTAGTATGATTCTCCCCCATTCACAGTTCCTTTCCATAATTATTCAGTAGTAAGACCTGGGTTCTGTGCTGGGACCAATCCTGTTTAATTTGTTCATAAGTGGCCTGGAGGATGGGATAAACAGTTCAATCTCTGTATTTGCGGATGATAATAAGCTAAGCAGGGCAATAACTTTTCTGCAGGATGTGGAAACCTTGCAAAATGATCTGAACAAGTTAATGGTGTGGGCAACTACATGGCAAATGAGGTTCAATGTAGAAAAATGTAAAATAATGCATTTGTTTGGCAAAAATATGAATTCAATCTATACACTGGGGGGAGGACCTCTGGGGGAATCTAGGATGGAAAAGGACCTGGGGGTCCTAGTAGATGATAGGCTTAGCAATGGCATGCAATGCCAAGCTGCTGCTAACAAAGCAAACAGAATATTGGCATTAAAAAGGGATCAACTCCAGAGATAAAATGATAATTCTCCCACTCTACAAGACTCTGGTCCAGCCGCACCTGGAGTATGCTGTCCAGTTCTGGGCACCAGTCCTCAGGAAGGATGTACTGGAAATGGAGCGAGTACAAAGAAGGGCAACAAAGCTAAAAAAAGGGTCTGGAGGATATTAGTTATGAGGAAAGGTTGCAAGCACTGAACTTATTGTCTCTGGAGAAGAGACGCTTAAGAGGGGATATGATTTCAATTTACAAATACCGTACTGGTGACCCCACAATAGGGATAAAACTTTTTTGTGGAATGGAGTTTAACGAGACTCGTGGCCACTCATTAAAATTAGAAGAAAAGAGGTTTAACCTTAAACTACGTAGAGGATTCTTCACTGTAAGAGCGGCAAGGATGTTTAATCCCCTTCCACAGGCGGTGGTCTCAGCGGGGGGCATCAGTAGTTTCAAGAAACTATTAGATAAGCACCTGAATGACCACAACATACAGGGATATGTAATGTAATACTGACACATAATCACACACATAGGTTGGACTTGATGGGCTTGTGTCTTTTTTCGACCTCACCTACTATGTAACTATGTAAGTGTATCAGAAAAGAACAGGTAGGAGAGAAGTGAGAAGAAACTGGAATAGTTCAAATTTCTCTTAAAATTTTGACATAAAGTGTAAAGCAGTACTAAAAAAGATGAGAACTCATCTTGGAGGAATTTGAACTCAGAGGAACTCCTCTAAGGTGCATTATAGCATTGTGTGATCTCACCAGCTCTAACTCTACCCAGTGCCTTTCACCCAGTAGGGCATCATCATGAGCCCCTGATACATGCAATACAATATATACAATGTTGGGGCGCTTTGACTCTTTCAGTCTCCTCCTTTCTAGTTCTTGGTGGTGTATGATTAGGTTACCTTCAGTGAATTGTGTATGATGGTAGATCCGGGTTTTATGCTTCCATCTGCAGGTCTCAGAGAATCTTCTCAGCTTGTACTTGGATGAGTATGAAGAGACCCCTTGGGAAGCTCTCAAGTATCTGATCTCTGGAGTCAACTATGGTGGCCACGTGACAGATGATTGGGATCGACGACTGCTCGGAACATATATTAATGACTATTTCTGTGAGCAAGCTCTTACCACTCAGTTCTACAAGTAAGATCTTCTATTATTAATATTGTTGTTTCTCCATTATTTTAAGTATAAACCTGTGTCTATATCTCCCCTGCTGATATGCTTTGTGGCTATCACTGAACCAAGGAGGGTTAATGATATCTTTAATTTTACCACCTCCATGACCAGAGTTGTAAACAAACCCATGTGATCACCATTTCATAACTGTCATGGTAATCACATGATCAGGAAACAGACTTATTGGTTCCCAATCATTAGGGAATACTCAAAGCTGTCATTTTGACAGCACTGTGTAAGAATTAAGAATGGGACAGGTTTGTGTTACTAGTTCTCACTAGTTAAAACCTTAAAGCTGTAGTAAAGCCCGCTTTGTGATTTGTACCTACAGGTAAGACTATGATAAGGCTTACCTGTAGGTAAAATGAATATCTCCTAAACGTGTATGGTTTAGATATTTACCCTGGATGCAACCAATGACGTCACTGGCGCATGCGCTCTGAAGGTTCGGCATACCATGCAATGCATACTAGCACATTATGCCATTGTCTTACAGGTGTTTTTTTTTTTTTAACTCTGCCATGGTTTACTACTGCTTTAAAACTGACCTAAAATAGTTTTTATAAAAACTATTAGCAGGTAGGTATTTGTGATAGAAGAGATTCTGTGTGTTTCTTCTGCAGTAAAATCTCTTCCTCTAGCTGTTGTCAATTTTTTTCCAAATTGTACACTGACACCCGCGCATCTTTTAGATGTTGGGTGTAATTTCCAAGTGCCGGGAAAAAGTTATGTCATCCTGACCTGGCCAGTAGGAAAGGCTAAAGACCAGGTAGAAGACATCTGGTTAAATGACTTGTTTTTACAGTGGTTGGCTCCAGGACTTTCATCCTGATCCTTGCTAGGCACCCCTGGACCTGCCCTGGAGCTAGGATCAGGTTAGCAGCCTTGGACCTGCCCGGGAGCTAGGATCAGGATGGCTGCGCTGGAGCTAGGATCAGGATGGCAGCCTTGGACCTTTCCGGGAGCTAGGATCAGGATGGCAGCCCTGGACCTGCCCTGGAGCTAGGATCAGAATGGCAGCCCTCGACCTGCACCGAAGCTAGGATCAAGATCGCAGACATGTAACTGCCCTGGAGCCAGGATCAATATGGCTGCCCTGGACCTGCATTAGAGCAAGGATCAGGGTGGCAGACCTGGACCTGCACCAGACTTAGGATCAGGATGGCAAACCTGAACCTGCACTAGAGCTAAGATTGGGATGGCATCGCTGGACCTGCACCAGAGCTAGGATCAGGATGGCAGCCCTAGACCTGCCCTGAAGCTAGGATCAGGATGGCATCCTTAGACCTGCACCAAAGCTAGGATCAGGATCGCAGGCATGTACCTGCGCTGGAGCCAGAATCAGCATGGCTGCCCTGGACCTGCACCAATGCAAGGATCAAGATGGCAGACCTGAACCTGCAACGAAGCAAGGATCAGGGTGGCAGACCTGGACCTGCACTGGAGCTAGGATTAGGATGGCATCCCTGAACCTGCACCAAATGAAGGATTGGGATGGCAAACTGGACCTGCACCAGAGCTAGGAACAGGATGGCAGCCCTGGACCTGCACGTTTTAAAAGAAGTCGACAATGGCAGCTACCATATTCCTCTCCTGAAAGATTCCATTATCTTATCGATATGCGTTCATGTTTTTCATTCCTTGTTTCTGTGCATAGTTTGAAAATATATGTGTACATGAGGACAGCCATTGTCCTTGTTGCATGGGTATGCCAAATTGTAGTGCACCATACTGACTGGTATTTACTTCTTGTTCTGTCTCAGTGCTAATCTATAGGTCGGCTCAGGGTAAAATCAATACATTCTGTGTGTGGCTTATTCTGTAGTTGATGGTAGTTTTCTTCTAAAAGGTAACATTGTAGAGTATGAAGGGATTGTACTCCATGTTTATATGTCTTCTCCAAAGGCTCTCCTCTCTGGATGCATATTACATCCCTCGTGACGGCCCGCTGCCATCATACAAGGAGTTTATCTCCCTACTTCCCACCGTGGATCACCCGGAAGCCTTCGGGCAGCACCCCAACGCAGATATTGCCAGCCAGATCACCGAGGCACGGACCTTGTTTGACACTCTGCTGTCTCTGCAGCCTCAGGTCACACAGAACGTTCCCGGAGGGCAAAGCAGAGAGGACAAGGTCAGATTTGCTTTTGATTTCTTCTCTGTGACTGTGTGCTCTAAGATCTTCTTGTTCCATCATCTGGTCTTATTCTAATACCCTGAATTCATTGAAAGAGAACCTGTAATGGTTTTTAGTGAGCCTTTAAATCTTTTCTAAACCTTTTGCATATTAATAAAATGGTCTTTTATATCATCATATATATGCAGATAATACTAGACATTCCAACAAGGTCACCCAAAAAAAGCCCTCACCTTTTGACTGTTTTTAACTTCAAATGCAGGGGCCATACAAGTTAGAAAAAAAGATCCAATGACACCCAGGTATTCATAGTAATTTTCAGCATAGCAGTAAAATGACTTAGTGTAAAGAACTACACTTTACATTTACACTTATTTAGGAAAGATTAAGCCAGTGAAAAAGGGAGTTTAAAGGTGCAGAATTGATTAACTTTGAAACAATATCAAATTGATAACTTTATTAAACAAACATTAAAAAATTATTTTTTTAAAAACCAGCACATAAAAATCATGCGGTCGCAGTACAAAGATTTGTTTCCTCTACATGTTTCGCCATACACATGGCTTCTTCTGGAGCTCTTGTAAGACCTTTATATACAATATCACTAAAATAACAAAAAAATACGTTTTAATAAACATACAAATACTTAAAAAACATCCATATGTATGTATGTATATATATATATATATATATATATATATATATATAGGTCTACATATCTACAATTCATATATTTACATACATACAGTGGTGACTAAGTCATCCAATGATTGCACTCTCACCCTAAACGTAGGTAGGACTCAGAGGACTCTCAGGCCCATCAGGTGGTCCAGTAGAATATCAGTGTGCCATAGAAGGGATAAAACCCTACAATCAAAACCTGCAGGAACATACATAATTATATTCAAATAAGGCAATTATATTTAAATTAGATCAATCAAGGAATACCTGTAGGATCCAACTTAACCTACCCTGTTTTTATTTGGAGGTCAGGAAATCAAGAGGTTGATACTGCTGATGGATACGTTAAATGGTAATAACAAGCTTGAACGGGAATAAGCCATCTGAAAAAACACAGGCCGTCATAACCAATCCATCCGCACAGTTTAAGCCCCTTTGAAGCAAACAGTCTGATATGCTCCTCTTACCCAAACAATTCCTTTATCAGAAATGAACAAACTGCTTTTCCTCTACCTCACATTGATACCAATAGGACAGGGAAGATCCAAGTAGATAATCATTCACAAGGGGATAACCCCTGTAAACAATGATAATCAAATTAGTATCAAAACAGGCTAAGTATAGAAAACTGCCTGGACTCAAGCCCAGCTTATCATGAATCAACTTACTTCAATCCATAGAATGAACTCCCACAGGTATCAGACAGGGTGAGCGACCCTTTAGGGGAAACCCTAAAGAAAACTTGCCAACTGTTTTATTTTTAAGAATGCTTGCCTAAAAGCAAATACTAAAAAGTAGCTACTGTTACCAATGCTAATCAGAAAAAAACCTCTTCTGTGCACCCCCTCTTTTTTTAATACCTGCTTGACCGACCTTCCCAAACCCACAATGCTATTGTTCAAATTGTGCCATTAAAAGCACTCCCAGTGGACATGGGAATGGGTGAGGCTTGGTCCTGAAGTGGAGGCCTTAATAGCAGGTTGAAACCAGTTTCAGAAAGGCACACAGTAAAGAGTTTTCTGGCTAATAAAAGTAGCTGACACCTTGCAGTTTGTGTTATTATACAGTTCTTTCACATTTAAAAGTTTAACAGACAACCATTCCTTCTTTCTCAGGTCTTGGAGTTACTGAGTGATGTTCGTCAGAAGATTCCTCAGGAAATCGATTATGAGGGAACAGTGAAAGTTTTAAGCGATGACCCAAATCCACTCAACGTTGTGTTACTACAAGAAATCCAGAGATACAACGCACTGATCAGCACCATCAGGTCAGTGTGGATCCAAAGAATGAAGTTTCATAAAGTGAAATGGCATGCTATAATTATATTTCCTTCTCATCCATCAAAGGACACAGGAGACTTTTGACCTTCAGATTATACTGGAGAATTGGACAATGACAAAAAAATCTGTAGGCCAGCCCAGAGTAAAACCCCTCCTATTATCCACGTGCCCCAAGTTTATTCCAGTGCCCTAGGTAAACGGATGTCTTTTCTTCAGCTCTGCTGTTGTAAAGATTAACTTTAGCAATTTGTTTCTTCTCTTGTCTCCGGCTGTAACGACATGGCTGTTGAAGCCCAAATTCTTCTCCTTCCTGCTGTTGGATCTGGACCAGTGTCTGGCTCTCGGTGCCATCAAAGGTCAGGTCTCTGCACTTTCTATTCTGTTTCATAGACCCTTGGCCTTTTACTCTTTGATTAGGACCTTTATACAGGGGTCTCCCATGTTGTTCCCTCCAGCCATTTACTTAGGACTCCATGAGAACTGTTTCCTTCTTGAAACCATTAGAGATATTCCTCCCTCTACTTCCACCCACAAGGTTACTTACCTTGTTTTTGTCATCTCTATGAGGTAATAGCTGAACTGACAAGATTATCTTGAGAAAGAACCTTTTTTTTTGTCTTGCATAGAGACAAGGTGGCTTAGAAACCCAGGGACCTTCGTGCCTAGGATAGTCTCTGCCTTTCACCTAAACCATGACATTGTTCTCCTGTGCCAGTGTGCAGCTTTGGTTCATCAGAAGCAAATTCCCCTTCAATGTCTGGATGTGGTTAGGGTTGTTCAAATAAACCCCTCACCCACTGCTTCTTACAGAAAGTCTGAGTCACTTTTTGTCATTCTGGATGGTCCCTAGAAGGATGGTCTGGCTTCTTTTTCTACCATCTCTAGGAGGTCCAGACAGACAATCATTCAGACTTGTGGCCTCAAGGATCAGGTTCCCCCTTTCCTGTTATGGTTCACTCTGCTAGGTCTTTGAGCGCTTCTTGGCCTTTTTGGAATCAGACAACTACTTTTTGTAATGTTGCCACCTGGTCTTCTGATCACAAGCTTTCTAAGTCCTACCAGGTAGACATTTATGCCCCCTCTAATGACAGCTTAGGTCATTAGGTCCTTCAGGCGGCTCCTTATGCTGTAAACAGTCCCCAGT